>NC_079216.1:59058006-59238006 GCF_029633865.1 Lampris incognitus | reverse complement strand
ATTCTTTGACGAAAGCAAAGTTTGATGTAAAAAAAATCTTATTTCAAATACAAATCATTATTTCTAACCTTGTCAATGTCTTGACTCTATCTTCTATTCATTTCACAACATATGGTGGTGAATAAGTGTGACTTTTCATAGAAAACACGAAATTGTTTGGGTGATCCCAAACTTTTGAACGGTAGTGTACATGAACGAGTACATTTACGTATATGTCAGTGAGAGGAGTCCTTTGCCAGCAAGATTTGACACTATTCAAAATGGTTATGGACTAATTCAACAGACTACTAAAATACACGATTAAATAAACACTTAAACGCCCATAGCATAGACAAGTAAAATTTTATTTGTATAGCCCTGAATCACCGTTCAATCCCAGAGGGCTTTATAATCCTATTATATTCTCCAACAGCTGAAACTGAATAGATACAAAGTACTCCACCGAGCAACTTAATTCACAAACTTACGGTTTTTCGTTGACACTGATGGAAGAGTTGAATAACTCCACCAAGGACCCGTCCAGCTTTATAGTGACCTTCTTAATGGTGGGAATCTCATCTATTTCCTCTCGCTGCAACTGGACACTGAACTCTTCATAAGTGACCTTACAGTTGGAAGTTAAAACGTAGTTACAGGTGACGGGCAGCTGGAAGTACTCTCCATCGTAGGTCTTGAAGTGGTAGTTCCCCCATGTACTGCAGGAGTGCCCATTATGAGTGGCTCGGACTTCTGTTATGTGTTGAGAATAGTAATTGTTAGAGTTCAAAATGCACGATATTTAAAATGTGCTGTGGAAAGTAGTATTTTGTTTAAATTTGTTTGTTTTTTTGTTTTTTTTACCTGGGACCACTGGACTTTTGGCCATTGCTTGCATCATGGCTTGAAAAGAAAAACAATTTAATGCTCATTACATGCACACTTTTACTTTTAAAAGCAACTTCATTTAGTTTACAAATAACAACATGTGCGGAAATCATCAATGCAGTCAGCCTCCTCTGTACCAAATTTCTTCAAAATCCCAAGACGATCTCCTTGACTGACCCGTGCAGAACGTGACCTAAGAATGCTGTCGTGTTTCCATTGGAACATCCTTAAATGTATGAAACTATATATCCCAATAATGTGCGTATACAAACCAGTATGTGCTGCGGGTAGTCCAAAGCAGAGAGTGAGCCATGGCATCACCCACCCAAACGGCATCTTGGCCCGTCTCATGTTCCCCACTTACTCTGCGCAGGACTTTTGAAAACCTGCACACCCAGTGTCTTATAATATAGTTGATTTTATGTGTACATTAAGGTGGGGTAACTTGTTGAGTTCTGGGTGTTACCCCTTTTGTGCTTTTGTGATGTGATTAAAACCATTTTAACATTTCATTTGCTGTGAGGGCTCTGTTTGCAGATAGTTTAGTTTATTATTTTAGTTGTGTCAATATGCATGTCAGTAAGCATAACAGACCTTCTGACAGTACGCGTATGATGTGAAGCCTTTGTAAATGTAAACTTACATTTGTTTGAGCATGAACATTGTCTTTTTAAGTCAGTGCCATACATGTATGCTCTATGATATAGTGCCATGTATATGGTAAGATATTTTCTTCAAGCCCTGGGCATTGCTAGAAGAAGAGGCAAGGGTGCAACTTTACACAGCACTCATATACCTATTGTTTCTACCGACCTAAAATATTTAACGACAACTCGGGGCTGTTCCAACATTTTTGTTAACTGCTGGATGAATTTTTTTTTACATGAATGATGTTGGCATGTCATGTTTCTTGTAGAACGCTTGATTCATTGACCAAGTATTTGCCAAAGACAATAATTGCCAACCGATTACATTGGTGTTACAAGTCATCAACATCACCTGGACAACAATCATGTCTAGGTGTTACCACTCTGTGGTTTTCTACCACAGTAAGAGACGTAATGCCGTGCGTCGCTGTTCTAAAGCATCGTTTCTTAGTGTATGCCATCTGCTGAAACTTGTTTTCTGTGAGAGGTTTCACATTTACTAATACACACTGGCCGAGGCAACGCAATACCTAACCTGACACTTTCAAACAAGGGGTGAGGAACTTTGGATTTAATGTAGGAGCCTGCACCTTTGACATTAAAGTACACAATTTGGGATTCTTAAAGTACACGATTGGGATCATTAAGAGGAAATCCAACATTACGGGTTTCACAAAATGTTCATATATATACTATATAATATGTATAATAACCAGGCTGGCTTAGGCTGGCTTCTTATTTTAGTGTTTTAAAATTACTTGAAAGCAGCTTGCACCGTAAATGTCACATGTCGCATGTGTAAATCTCTCCTAGGTATTGCCATCTTGTGCACTCCCATTATGGATGGACTATTCTACTTTGCTGGCTCAAAGAGTAGTGACTGCAGAACTTTAGTAACACAAGCAACACATCTTCCCAGTCCCGTAAGCTTTCATGTATAAGGCCAGAGACCTTATACGTGAGACCTTAAACAGAGGCTGATAAGCATCCAGTTATGGTATCCACAGTAAAGGTGTTCCTTGCAACAATTTCTACCCGTCATGATGACAGTAGATGGACAAATGGGTTGTCAACCACTGCTCTGCGTTCTAAATTCATGAAAGGAGTATGAGGGACCAGCGCCCTGCTAAGGCTTCATCAGTGCCTAACTGGCAATTGGACGTGGTGTTAATAGCTCTTGCCCAGCCCCTCTTCCAACCCTTTCATCACAATGTCCAATAATTCCATGGCAGGAGCAAGAAAAATTAGGAATAACCTGATGTTGAGGATTTCTTCTCTCGTGAAAACCGTACTGTGGCCAAAACAACATTAAAATACAAAAGCATGCCATATGTGTGCCATCTTAATGGATCTGTGTGCGTACCTGGACAGCATGGATTGGCAGATGTTTAAACGGGCACCAACAGTCTGGATGAGTACACAGAGGCTGTGAAGTCAAACATCAGCTTCTGTGAAGACAGCTGTATACAAACCAGGGTGTGTTAATGACAAGCCCTAGTTCACAGCCAAACTCAGATGGCTTCATTTGGAAAAGGAGGAGGCATTTACGAGCAGGGACAAGGAAGGGTTAATAGTGACAAAATACACAATTGGCAAGGCAGTGAATGTTGCCAATTGGGAGTATTCAGAGAACATGTAACAGCACTTCTCAGCCAACAATTCTGCCTCAGTCTGGAAAGGACTGAAGAAGATCACCAATTACAAACATACACCTTCCCCCACGCTGAATGACTCCGGAATTGCTAATGAGCCCTATTTTTGAAAGACGTAAGCTGTGTTTCTCCCGAACGTACCTGGAACTTTTAGTCCCAAGGAATACTTTTCAAGAAACTAAAGGGTTCCTTCAGCCCAGTGTTGTTTGTGTTTCGATAGTGGGCTAAAGACCAGCAAAGATTAGGCAAATTGGTCTGCTGACATATGAAAATATGTCCCTAGGTGTGAATGTGTGTGTGTGTGTGTGTGTGTGTTGGCCCTGTGATAGCCTGTCCAGGGTGTCCCCCTGCCTGCTCCCCAGTGACTGCTGGGATAGGCTCCAGCATCCCCGTGACCCCGAGAGCAGGATAAGCAGTTTGGATAATGGATGGATGGATGGATGGACATATGGAAAAGTGACAGTTTTCTCTGTCTAGTAAGTCTGTTTCTTCTCCTATTCAAAAATATTTGAATAATTGTGTGAACAAAGAAATATGATATGGTGTGGTATTTCTGCAGAGCTGTAAAAGCTGTTTTATAGAGAGCATTATTAAGAAGTATTTTCGATGGAGTATAGTTTGTTTTTCCTTATGATGACAGGCATGAGACAAATGAAGTGAAAATATGTAATGTAAGCAGAGCAGCGCACCACAACACAAACGACCACACAGTATGTTGTACTTATTATCCATCCATCCATCCATTATCTGAACCATTTCTCCTGCTCTCAGGGTCACGGGGATGCTGGAGCCTATTCCAGCAGTCATTGGGCGGAAGGCAGGGAGACATCCTGGACAGGCCGCCAGGCCATCACAGGGCCAACACACACAAACATGGGCAGCACGGTGGCGCAGAGGTTAGTGCGGTCGCCTCACAGCAAGAAGGTCCTGGATTCGAGCCCCGGGGTAGTCCAATTTTGGTGGGTTGTCCTCTCTGTGGAGTTTGCATGTTCTCCCCGTGTCTGTGTGGGTTTCCTCTGGGGGCTCCGGTTTCCTCCCACAGCCCAAAGACATGTAGGTCAGGTGATTTGGCCATACTAAATTGTCCCTAGGTGTGTGTGTGTTGTACTTATTAATTTGAGAAGATAGGCTCAGTATAATAATATGCATTTATCACAAAAATGCATGCCGGTATTTGTTAGGTTCCTAGTTCTTGGGGCAGTTTCTTTGGTGGAAACACAGCTAAAGTCAGTTCGGACTGTATGTCTCAACCCCCCAGCCATCAGCCCCTGTACTCCAGCAACCCCCCCCTTCAAGGGCCCATTACCATTACCAATGACTTCCCCCCCAACTCCCAGCCTGAGCACACCCCTCCCCCCAATCACACCTTCTCTCTGTTCAGAAGATTTTCAACACCTCCCTGGAGGACTGCAGGATGCCAGCCTGCCTTAAATCCTCCACCATTATCCCTATCCCTAAGACCCCAAGGATCACAGGCCTAAATGACTACAGACCCCTCGCTCTGACCTCTGTAGTGATGGAGACTTTTGAACGTCTTGTGCTGTCCCACCTCAAGTCCATCACCACCCCTTTCCTGGATCCGTTACAGTTTGCATACAGAGCCAACAGGTCCACAGGTGATGCTGTCAACATGGATTTCCACTCCATTCTCCTTCACTTGGACTCTCCTGGTACCTACGCCAGGATCCTGTTTGTGGACTTCAGCTCCCCATTGAACACAATCAGCCCTGCTCTCCTCCAGGACAGACTCTCCCAGCTCCATGTGCCCCACTTCACCTGCAGGTGGATCACTGACTTCCTCACCAGCAGGAGTCAGTACGTGAAGATAGGGAGGCATGTCTTGGACCCTCGGTTCATCTTTACCAATGCCCCCCAAGGCTGGGTCCTGTCCCCGCTGCTCTTTTCCCTCTACATTAATGGCTGCACCTCCAGACACCAATCTGTCAAGCTTCTGATGTTTGTGGACGACACCACAGTCATCAGACTCATATCTGAAGGTGACAAGTGTGCTTACAGATGGGAGGTGGACCACCTGGCTTCCTGGTGCAGCCAGAACCTGGAGCTAAACCCCCTGAAGACAGTGAAGATGGTGGTGGAATTCAGAAGAACACAATCACCCATTTTCCTCTGTTTATGCCTTTTGTAGCATCTGGTCTGGGATATTGTGAGTGTTGCACAGGGCCTTGGTTCTCACATACAGCTCTGTGGCAAATGCATCTGTGCGTTTGCCTCTCAGTGTGTCACACAGCTTGTTTGCAGATGACAGCTTCAGTCAGATTCAAGTTCAAGTACTTTATTTATTTGTCACATGCACAGAAATACAAAGTAAAACATGCAGTGAAATGAAGGGGGGTACTCCGTCTGTCATTATGTGAAAAAAGACATAGGCCTAGATAAAAGACAAAAGATCAGTGCATTCTTAAGTCAAAATAAACAAATAATAAAAAAAACCCAGCTGTCTCAAGTATGTGAAAGGTCGTATATGTTGAGAGTTCTTATGGCCTGTTGATAGAAACTTCTCTTTAGTCTCTCTGTTTTGGCCCTAAGACTACAGAGGCACCTACCAGACCCCAATAGCCTGAACAGTCCGTTGTTAGGGTGAAAGTGTCACTCATGATCTTCTTGGCTCTTGTCCTCACCCTTCTCGTGTAAGTGTCTGGCAGGATGGGGAGGGATGTTCTGCGCATCACTCTCTGCAGGTCAACTCGGTCACGGGCAGAACAGTTTCCATACCAGGCGGTGATGCAACCTGTTAGGATGCTCTCCACAGCCGAGGAATAGCATGTCTTCAGGATGGAGGCGAGACCTTGAATTTCCTCAGCCTCTGGAGGAAGTAGAGCCTCTGTCTGGACTTCTTTAGAGTATGCTGAGTGTGAAGAGTCCAGGTGAGGTCCTCAGCAATGTGTACGCCGAGGTATTTAAAGCTGGAGACCCTCTCCACAGGTTCCCCGTTGATCTTTAGTGGGTTGTATCCTTTCCCCTGTTGTCTCCTGAAGTCCACAACCATTTCTTTGGTCTTGCTGATGTTCAGGGTCAGGTTGTTGGACTGGCACCACTGTGCCAGGTCATCTACTTGGTTCAGATAGGCCTGTTCATTGTTGTTGGAAATCAGGCCTATTACCACTGTGTCGTCTGCAAATTTGATGATGGAGGTGGAACTGTCTGTGGCTTTGCAGTCATGTGTGTAGATGTTGTACAGCAGAGGGCTCAGCACACAACCCTGAGGAGCACCTGTGTTGATGATCAATGTTCTGGAGGTTAGGCCGCCCACCCTAACCACCTGGGGCCGGTCAGTGAGAAAGTTGTACACCCAATTACACAACAGGGTGTTGATTCCTAGCGACCTCATCTTCGTGACTAGATTGAAGGGGACTATAGTATTAAACGCTGAACTGTAGTCAATGAACAGCATACATGCGCAGTTCCCTCTCCCACCCATCCAGGTGGGTTAAGGTGGTGTGCAAGAGGTTGGAGATGGCATCGTCTCTGCACCTGTTGTTTTTTTAGGCAAACTAGAGGGGGTCAAATGAGCTGACGTCAGGGCCACTGGTCGCTAGTCATTCAGGCATGATGGGCTGTTGTTCTTTGGCACAGGGACAATAATGGACCGCTTGAAGCATAAGGGGATGATGGCTTGGGCCAGGGATGTGTTAAAGATGTATGTAAACACTGGAGCTAGCTGGTTAGTGCAGGACCCGGCCAGGGATCTCGTCAGGCCCTGCAGCTTTCTTGCCATTTACCCCCCTAAGGACCCTCCTTGTTATGCTCGCGCACCAGAACCTGACCCGTGTGGCGAAACCCAAGACAGACAGACAGACACGAGATAACTTCCAAAGGGAGGTTTTATTGTGGGAGGGAAATGTATGGTGAAAAAAGGCGTTCTGTTAGTGGGATGTGTGAGTAAACTATGTGTGGTGTCCCGTGGTTTGCGTGAATAACTATGTGTGTGTTTTTAGCCAATGTGTGGTGCGGTATGTAAATGACCAGGAGGTGTTGAAAAAATGTGCGTGCACCTGGCGAGAAAGTCCAGTCCGTGATCCAAGGGGGGTTGTCCGAGAAAGTCCAGGTCCGAGATCCGGGAAGTCGAGTCCGAAAGGAGGGGTCCAGATAGAGGGACAAGGGGGGAGATCGCAGGAGAGCTCCGGGGAGAAACGTGAAGGTCGCTGGGGACGAGGGAGACGCGGAAATCGCGGAGGGAGAGTCTTGGGAGGAAACAGAGACACGAAGATAAGACACTGGGGAATAAACAGAATGCAAGGACCGCTGGAGGGCTTGTCAGAACTATACCGCAGGGTTCAGTACGTCGAAGCACTGAGAGACGTTCTGGGAGGCTTCTTGTAGAAGGCTGCCTGATTGCCACAGGTGTGCCTGATGGATGATGGCAAACACCTGGTGCAGTGCAGCGCTCGTCTCCTCAGAGCGCGAGCCGAGCGCTCGGATGTTTCCGGCACGTCCGAGCTGGGGGAGTGGCTTGAACGTGCCGGGGAGGCAGCTCGGGGCGGTGTAACCACAACACTCCTCACATCACTCTCAGTGAAGGTGAACAGGGGTTTCCCGCTGTCTACTGTGGCCATTTGGCTGTTGTTGGTGCCGTTAGCCTCGTAGCGTGCGTAAAACACATTCAGTTTGTCCGCCAGGGAGGAATCCACACTCATAACTGAGCAAGGCTTGTTTTTAAAATCCGTAATGATCCGTAGTCCATTCCACACGCGAGCGGGTCACCTTCATTAAAGCCAGCTTCCACTTTGTCCTTATAGCGCCACTTAGCCTCTGACTGTCTTCCGCAGGCCGCAAGACACTGCTTTATAATCATTCATGTCACCAGTAATCAGCCCTGCATTGTAGGTGGTGGTGCGAGCTGTTAACGCCGACCGAACTGCTCTATCGACCCATGATTTCTGGTTCGGGAAGATCTTCCCTTCATTGCTCTGGCTGACGCTTCGGAGAATCTCCGCTGGTAACCCTGTTGCGGTCCCAGGAAACTGATTTATAATCATATGCGACCATATTAAAGATAGATTCGGTGGTGATGAAACTCAGATATGTAGCCTCTTTGGAGTCGTTATCAGAGCTATTGATTTCAATGGCTCTTTTGTGTTCCGATGTTTAGCAACGACAGTCGTTGGAGGTGTTAGTTTCGACTTCGTTAGTGCTCCATTCAGTGGTCATGAGTCGTTGGAGCCGTTAGTGACCGACTGTTGTTCTTGGAGGCTAAGCTTTTGAGTCTCCTGGGTAGAGATGAAAGGATGGCATTGTACGTGGGTTAAATATCTGAGTTTCATCACAAGCCAGTCAGACTAGATTGGTCTAGTCAGAAAGGCACGAACTGATGAAGCCTCTTGGATGAGAGGCGAAACGTCTTCACGGATATATAACCAAGTCCAGTTGCACTTGATTCAATTCCTTTGGATAGAGGGTCATATCATATCAGTCAGTGAGCCCACGGATTGGATCAGCAATATGGCCATAGTCAAAAGACCAGAAAAGCTGCGTATATGTCTACAGCCGCACCATCTCAACCAGGCACTCAGACACTCGCATTACCTCATGCCCACACTGGAGGATGTGCTCTATAAGCTGCCTAAAGCCAAAGTCTTCACACTGGTCGACGCAAGAGATGCTTTTCTTCAGTGTAAACTGGATGAGGCTAGCAGCCTCATGACCACCTTTTGGACCCCCTGGGGTCCGGAAGAGATGGTTGAAACTTCCGTTTGGTGTGTCAGTAGCCCCAGAGGTCTACCAGAGGAAACAGCATGAGCTGTTGGAAGGGCTTGAGGGAGTGGAGCCTATAGCTGACGACATCCTCATCATTGGTTGTGGCGACAGCGAGGAAGAGGCAAACAAGGACCATGATGACAAGCTGGTAGCCCTTCTGGACCGCTGTCGACAAGTGAAACTGCGGCTCAGTGTCAAGAAGCTTCAGTTTAGAGTGTCTGAGGTGCGGTTCCATGGCCACATCCTGTCGGCTGCAGATCTAAAAGCTTTCTTTTAATTTCCCCCCCCTTTTCCTCCCCAATTGTACTCGTCCAATTACCCCACTCCTCCGAGACCGTCCCGGTCACTGCTTCACCCCCTCTGCCGATCCGCGGAGGGCTACAGACTACCACGTGCCACCTCCGATACATGTGGAGTCGCCAGCCGCTTCTTTTCACCTGACAGTGAGGAGTTTCACCAGTAGGGGTGCAACGAAGTATCGACGTAGTCGACAAAAATCGATGACCAAATTAGTTGCCAACGAATTTAATTGTCGGCGAGTTGGGTGACGTCATCGCGCGTGTTTTTTGCGCCGACTCAGAATGCTCTGACATGATGCAGGCATTACCGCTTACTGGACAAAATTGAACAATAGAGCAATGGCAACACCTTCGCGACCAAAAACATCCGAAGTGTGGGAGCATTTCACTCTCAACTCAGCCAAAAAGGTTGTAAACCGCAACATTTGCAAAGCTGACCTTGCCTGGCATGGGAGCACATCCGTTATGCTGGAGCATCTGAAGAGGAGGCACGTTGGCTCTCTGTGCGATGAAGACTCGTCTCGGTAAGTTAGTTGGCTAGTTAACTAGCTAGTTAATGTTAAAAGCCACGTTACTTCACGTTATGAGCTGTAACGTTTTCTATTTTAAAATACATTTTCTCTTGATCAATGAATTGCTAATGGCATTGAACAAACATAGTAGCTAGCAAATAATACCCCGTGTCGAATCCCGCACCGGGCAAGAAAATAACCGGTTACATTCACAACGATCCTGTTCACATTCCAAATGTGCCCTAACCATATTTAAGGGTAAAGACTCGCGCACTCGCTTAACGATGCTCCAAAAATATAACGGCAAGCTATTCAGTCATAAGCTCGGTTAACGTTTCGACCACACATGTTGATTGTTAAAAAGGTCGGATAGCCAATTGTGGTCGGAACCAAAGCCAACATACGCAGGGAGCCCCCAGGTCCGAGTCTGAGATCCACTGACTTAACGGGTCTTGTCGGTCTCTTAAATGCTAAAAACGTGTTCCTTCCTACATGCCAGTCTTACAATGGTTCGTCTCGTTAAATTCCGTGTGTGATTTCACCGCGTGTTGTATGTTATCCAGGAACAATGAAGTCGACACCCCCAACCACCGTCGCTGCTAAACAAATGCAAACCAACAGCTCCGATGGCGACGGGGCGCGGCCATAACATCGGAGCACAGGAGAGCCACGCATATCTATGGCTCTGGCAACGACTCCTAGAGGATAAATACTGAGTCTCATCACCGGCCAGTCAGACTAGCTTGGTCTAGGCAGAAAGGCACGAACTGAGGAAGCCTCTTGGATGAGAGGCGAAACGTCTTCACGGATATATACCAAGTCCAGCTGCACTTGATTCACCTCCTTTGGATGGTTATCCTGCTAATCTACTCCCATATTTTCGTAATGTGTGTGTGTGTGGTGTTAGTGTGTGTGTGTGTTAGTTAGGTGTAGATAGCGGGACCGAAAACTAAAGCATTTATGATCCTAATTCTTTTTGGAGGTGGTAGGTATTGTCTCAGAGAGTAAGGGAAAAATCCCAGAAAATTAAAATTATGCATAATTATGCATAAATATGCAAAATGTAACCCAGCCACTGAGGATGCACAAGCCAGTGCATCCTTAGTGCCGGTCCCAAGCCCGGACAAATGGGGAGGGTTGCGTCAGGAAGGGCATCCGGCGTAAAATCTATGCCAAATCAAATATGCGGATCATAAATAAGACTTACATACCGGATCGGTCGAGGCCCGGGTTACCAACGACCGCCACCGGTACTGTTAACCAGCAGGGTGTCAGTGGAAACTATGCTACTGTTGGGCGAAGGAGAAGGAGAGGGGGAAAGCATGTCCAGAGGCAGCTAGAGAGGAGGAAGGGTAGGCATGTGGAGGTGAGAGTTGGAACTTTGAATGTTGGCACTATGACTGGTAAAGGGAGAGAGCTGGCTGACATGATGGAAAGAAGAAAGGTAGGCATACTGTGTGTGCAAGAGACCAGGTGGAAGGGGAGTAAGGCCAGGAGTATCGGAGGTGGCTTCAAACTCTTCTACCATGGTGTGAATGGGAGGAGTAATGGGGTAGGGTTCATTCTGAAGGAAGAGTATGTCAAGAGCGTGTTGGAGGTGAAGAGAGTGTCAGACAGAGTGATGAGTATGAAGCTGGAAATGGAAGGTTTATTGCTGAATGTTATCAGCGCATATGCCCCGCAAGTTGGGTGTGAGATGGATGAAAAAGAAGAATTCTGGAGTGAGTTGGACGACATGGTGGAGAGGGTACCCAAGGAGGAGAGAGTGGTGATTGGAGCAGACTTCAATGGACATGTTGGTGAAGGGAACAGAGGTGATGAGGAGGTGATGGGAAGGTATGGAGTCAAGAAGAGAAATGTGGAAGGACAGATGGTGGTGGATTTTGCGAAAAGGATGGAAATGGCTGTGGTGAATACATATTTCAAGAAGAGGGAGGAACACAGGGTGACATACAAGAGTGGAGGAAAGTGCACACAGGTGGACTATATCTTATGTAGAAGGCACTATCTAAAAGGGATTGGAGACTGCAAGGTGGTGACAGGGGAGAACGTAGCTAGGCAGCATCGGATGGTGGTCTGTAGGATGACTTTGGAGACCAAGAAGAGGAAGCGAGTGAAGACACAGCCGAAGATCAAATGGTGGAAGTTGAAGAAGGAAGACTGGTGTGTGGAGTTCAGGCAGGAGTTAAGACAGGCACTGGGTGGTTGTGAAGAGTTGCCAGATGGCTGGACAACCACTGCAGAAATAGTGAGGGAGACAGCTAGGGAGGTACTTGGTGTGTCATCAGGAGGAGACAAGGAGACTTGGTGGTGGAATGAGGAAGTACAGCAAATTATACAGAGGAAAAGGTTGGCAAAGAAGAAGTGGGATAGTAAGAGAGATGAAGAAAGTAGACAGGATTACAAGGAGATTCAGCGTAAAGCAAAGAGAGAGGTGGCAAAGGCAAAGGAAAAGGCGTATGGTGAGTTGTATGAAGGTTAGACACTAAGGAAGGAGAAAAGGACTTGTACCGATTGGCTAGACAGAGGGACCAAGCTGCAAAGGATGTGGAAAGGGCTGTGGTGAATACATATTTCAAGAAGAGGGAGGAACACAGGGTGACATACAAGAGTGGAGGAAAGTGCACACAGGTGGACTATATCTTATGTAGAAGGCGCCATCTAAAAGGGATTGGAGACTGCAAGGTGGTGACAGGGGAGAACGTAGCTAGGCAGCATCGGATGGTGGTCTGTAGGATGACTTTGGAGACCAAGAAGAGGAAGCGAGTGAAGACACAGCCGAAGATCAAATGGTGGAAGTTTAAGAAGGAAGACTGGTTTGTGGAGTTCAGGCAGGAGTTAAGACAGGCACTGGGTGGTAATGAAGAGTTGCCAGATGGCTGGACAACCACTGCAGAAATAGTGAGGGAGACAGCTAGGAAGGTACTTGGTGTGTCATCAGGACAGAGGAAGGAAGACAAGGAGACTTGGTGGTGGAATGAGGAAGTACAGCAAATTATACAGAGGAAAAAATTTGGCAAAGAAGAAGTGGGATAGTAAGAGAGATGAAGAAAGTAGACAGGAGTACAAGGAGATGCAGCGTAAAGCAAAGAGAGAGGTGGTAAAGGCAAAGGAAAAGGCGTATGGTGAGTTGTATGACAGATTAGACACTAAGGAAGGAGAAAAGGACTTGTACCGATTGGCTAGACAGAGGGACTGAGCTGCAAAGGATGTGCAGCAAGTTAGGGCAATCAAGGATAGAGATGGAAATGTGCTGACAAGCGAGGAGAGTGTGCTAAGAAGGTGGAAGGAATACTTTGAGGGGCTGATGAATGAAGAAAATGAGAGAGAGAGAGAGAGAGAGAGAGAGAAGGTTGGATGATGTAGGGATAGTGAATCAGGAAGTTCAACGGATTAGCAAGGAGGAAGTGAGGGCAGCTATGAAGAGGATGAAGAGTGGAAAGGCAGTTGGTCCTGATGACATACCTGTGGAGGCATGGAGATGTTTAGGAGAGATGGCAGTGGAGTTTCTAACTAGATTGTTTAACACAATCCTGGAAAGTGAGAGGATGCCTGAGGAGTGGAGAAGAAGCATACTGATACCGATTTTCAAGAACAAGGGCGATGTGCAGAACTGTAACAACTACAGAGGTATAAAGTTGATCAGCCACAGCATGAAGATTTGGGAAAGAGTAATAGAAGCTAGGTTAAGAGGAGAGGTGACGATCAGCGAGCAGCAGTATGGTTTCATGCCACGAAAGAGCACCACAGATGCGATGTTTGCTTTGAGAATGTTGATTGAGAAGTATAGAGAAGGCCAGAAAGAGTTGCATTGTGTCTTTGTAGATTTAGAGAAAGCTTATGACAGAGTGCCGAGAGAGGAGGTGTGTTATTGTATGAGGAAGTCAGGAGTTGCAGAGAAGTATGTAGGAGTGGTGCAGGATACGTATGAGGGAAGTGTGACAATGGTGAGGTGTGTGGTTGGAATGACAGATGGGTTCAAGGTGGAGGTGGGATTACATCAAGGATCGGCTCTGAGCCCTTTCTTGTTTGCAATGGTGATGGACAGGTTGACGGACTAGATCAGACAGGAGTCTCCATGGACGATGATGTTCGCGGATGACATTGTGATCTGTAGTGAGAGTAGGGTGCAGGTTGAGGAGAGCCTGGAGAGGTGGAGGTATGCACTGGAGAGAAGAGGAATGAAAGTCAGTAGGAGCAAGACAGAATACCTATGCGTGAATGAGAGAGAGGACAGTGGAATGGTGAGGATGCAAGGAGTGGAGGTGACAAAGGCATTTGAGTTTAAATACTTGGGGTCAACTGTCCAAAGTAACGGGGAGTGCAGTAGAGAGGTGAAGAAGAGAGTGCAGGCAGGGTGGAGTGGGTGGAGAAGTGTGTCAGGAGTGATTTGCGACAGAAGGGTACCAGCAAGGGTTAAAGGGGAGGTTTACAAGATGGTTGTGAGACCAGCTATGTTATATGGTTTGGAGACAGTGGCACTGACGAAAAGACAGGAGGCGGAGCTGGAGGTGGCAGAGTTGAAGATGCTAAGATTTTCACTGGGAATAACGAAGAAGGACAGGATTAGGAACGATTATATTAGAGGGACCGCTCAGGTTGGACGGTTTGGAGACAAAGCAAGAGAGGCAAGATTGAGATGGCTTGGACATGTGTGGAGGAGAGATGCTGAGTATATTGGGAGAAGGATGCTGAATATGGAGCTGCCAGGGAAGAGGAGAAGAGGAAGGCCAAAGAGGAGGTTTATGGATGTGGTGAGGGAAGACATGCAGGTGGCTGGTGTGACAGAGGAAGACGCAGAAGACAGGAAGAAATGGAAACGGATGATCCGCTGTGGCGACCCCTAACGGGAGCAGCCGAAAGTAGTAGTAGTAGATGCATAAATATGCAAAATTTGCATTTTTCTAAAAATGGCTAAAAACCACTTTTCTCGGCATTTCAGATGATTCTGAGCATCTTTGATTTTTTCACCTATATAAAAAAAAATTTCTGGGACTTAGAAATGTTTTGGCATTATGCAAAATATATGCATTTTTGCAAAAATGCACTTATGATCCTAATTTTTTTTGGAGGTGGTAGGTATTGTTCCAGAGAGGACCAGAAAAATAGCGGGAAATTAAAATAATTATAATAATTATGCATAATTATGCAAAATATGCATTTTCTAAAAATGGCTAAAAACCACTTTTCTTGGCATTTCAGATGATTCCGAGCATTTGGGGGGAGGGAGTTGGAGTGGGGGGGGGGTTTAGGGGCAGGGGGAAGGCGGTTAGCTGGCAGGATGAGGAGGAGGGAGATTTAGACGGGTGGATAACCAAACCGCTACATTGTAGCGGGGTTCTTCTAGTTAAATCATAAACCTAAAGACTCTTAATTCGTTTCGTGCAACTGAAAATCCTGCCGTTTATCCCAAAATCGGGATTATAGTAGCTTTATCATATCCGTGATGAGGCATGGCCAAGGTAGACATTTACGCCCTCTTGTTTATTTCTTTTAAATTTAGATGGATTGTTTGATTTATTTGATTATGGGCAAACTGCCTTAGTTTTGTTATATTGTATTGCTGCTACTTTGCTTATCCTTGGTTTTAAATTTTGACAGAAAAAATTGATATTGGAAATGAATTTTTATTTATCTTTTGTATCAGCTGGAAAGTTCCAGCGAACCCAGCCACTGAGGATGCACAAGCCAGTGCATCCTTAGTGCCGGTCCCAAGCCCGGACAAATGGGGAGGGTTGCGTCAGGAAGGGCATCCGGCGTAAAATCTTTGCCAAATCAAATATGCGGATCATAAACAAGACTTACATACCGGATCGGTCGAGGCCCGGGTTACCAACGACCGCCACCGGTACTGTTAACCAGCAGGTTGTCGGTGGAAACTATGCTACTGTTGGGCGAAGGAGAAGGAGAGGGGGAAAGCATATCCAGAGGCAGCTAGAGAGGAGGAAGGGTAGGCATGTGGAGGTGAGAGTTGGAACTTTGAATGTTGGCACTATGACTGGTAAAGGGAGAGAGCTGGCTGACATGATGGGAAGAAGAAAGGTAGGCATACTGTGTGTGCAAGAGACCAGGTGGAAGGGGAGTAAGGCCAGGAGTATCGGAGGTGGCTTCAAACTCTTCTACCATGGTGTGAATGGGAGGAGTAATGGGGTAGGGGTCATTCTGAAGGAAGAGTATGTCAAGAGTGTGTTGGAGGTGAAGAGAGTGTCAGACAGAGTGATGAGTATGAAGCTGGAAATGGAAGGTTTATTGCTGAATGTTATCAGCGCATATGCCCCGCAAGTTGGGTGTGAGATGGATGAAAAAGAAGAATTCTGGAGTGAGTTGGACGACATGGTGGAGAGGGTACCCAAGGAGGAGAGAGTGGTGATTGGAGCAGACTTCAATGGACATGTTGGTGAAGGGAACAGAGGTGATGAGGAGGTGATGGGAAGGTATGGAGTCAAGAAGAGAAATGTGGAAGGACAGATGGTGGTGGATTTTGCGAAAAGGATGGAAATGGCTGTGGTGAATACATATTTCAAGAAGAGGGAGGAACACAGGGTGACATACAAGAGTGGAGGAAAGTGCACACAGGTGGACTATATCTTATGTAGAAGGCACCATCTAAAAGGGATTGGAGACTGCAAGGTGGTGACAGGGGAGAACGTAGCTAGGCAGCATCGGATGGTGGTCTGTAGGATGACTTTGGAGACCAAGAAGGGGAAGCGAGTGAAGACACAGCCGAAGATCAAATGGTGGAAGTTGAAGAAGGAAGACTGTTGTGTGGAGTTCAGGCAGGAGTTAAGACAGGCACTGGGTGGTAATGAAGAGTTGCCAGATGGCTGGACAACCACTGCAGAAATAGTGAGGGAGACAGCTAGGGAGGTACTTGGTGTGTCATCAGGACAGAGGAAGGAAGACAAGGAGACTTGGTGGTGGAATGAGGAAATACAGCAAATTATACAGAGGAAAAGGTTGGCAAAGAAGAAGTGGGATAGTCAGAGAGATGAAGAAAGTAGACAGGAGTACAAGGAGATTCAGCGTAAAGCAAAGAGAGAGGTGGCAAAGGCAAAGGAAAAGGCGTATGGTGAGTTGTATGACAGGTTAGACACTAAGGAAGGAGAAAAGGACTTGTACCGACTGGCTAGACAGAGGGACCAAGCTGCAAAGGATGTGCAGCAAGTTAGGGTGATCAAGGATAGAGATGGAAATGTGCTGACAAGCGAGGAGAGTGTGCTGAGAAGGTGGAAGGAGTACTTTGAGGGGCTGATGAATGAAGAAAATGAGAGAGAGGGAAGGTTGGATGATGTAGGGATAGTGAATCAGGAAGTTCAGCGGATTAGCAAGGAGGAAGTGAGGGCAGCTATGAAGAGGATGAAGAGTGGAAAGGCAGTTGGTCCTTATGACATACCTGTGGAGTCATGGAGGTGTTTAGGAGAGATGGCAGTGGAGTTTTTAACTAGATTGTTTAACACAATCCTGGAAAGTGAGAGGATGCCTGAGGAGTGGAGAAGAAGCATACTGGTACCGATTTTCAAGAATAAGGGCGATGTGCAGAACTGTAACAACTACAGAGGTATAAAGTTGATCAGCCACAGCATGAAGATTTGGGAAAGAGTAATAGAAGCTAGGTTAAGAGGCGAGCTGACGATTGGCGAGCAGCAGTATGGGTTCATGCCACGAAAGAGCACCACAGATGCGATGTTTGCTTTGAGAATGTTGACTGAGAAGTATAGAGAAGGCCAGAAAGAGTTGCATTGTGTCTTTGTAGATTTAGAGAAAGCTTATGACAGAGTGCCGAGAGAGGAGGTGTGGTATTGTATGAGGAAGTCAGGAGTTGCAGAGAAGTATGTAGGAGTGGTGCAGGATACGTATGAGGACAGTGTGACAGTGGTGAGGTGTGCGGTTGGAATGACAGATGGGTTCAAGGTGGAGGTGGGATTACATCAAGGATCAGCTCTGAGCCCTTTCTTGTTTGCAATGGTGATGGACAGGTTGACAGAGGATCAGACAGGAGTCTCCATGGACGATGATGTTCGCGGATGACATTGTGATCTGTAGTGAGAGTAGGGTGCAGGTTGAGGAGAGCCTGGAGAGGTGGAGGTATGCACTGGAGAGAAGAGGAATGAAAGTCAGTAGGAGCAAGACAGAATACCTATGCGTGAATGAGAGAGAGGACAGTGGAATGGTCAGGATGCAAGGAGTGGAGGTGACAAAGGCATTTGAGTTTAAATACTTGGGGTCAACTGTCCAAAGTAACGGGGAGTGCAGTAGAGAGGTGAAGAAGAGAGTGCAGGCAGGTTGGAGTGGGTGGAGAAGAGTGTCAGGAGTGATTTGCGACAGAAGGGTACCAGCAAGAGTTAAAGGGAAAGTTTACAAGATGGTTGTGAGACCAGCTATGTTATATGGTTTGGAGACAGTGGCACTGACGAAAAGACAGGAGGCGGAGCTGGAGGTGGCAGAGTTGAAGATGCTAAGATTTTCATTGGGAGTAACGAAGAAGGACAGGATTAGGAACGATTATATTAGAGGGACCGCTCAGGTTGGACGGTTTGGAGACAAAGCAAGAGAGGCAAGATTGAGATGGCTTGGACATGTGTGGAGGAGAGAGGCTGAGTATATTGGGAGAAGGATGCTGAATTTGGAGCTGCCAGGGAAGAGGAAAAGAGGAAGGCCAAAGAGGAGGTTTATGGATGTGGTGAGGGAAGACATGCAGGTGGCTGGTGTGACAGAGGAAGACGCAGAAGACAGGAAGAAATGGAAACGGATGATCCGCTGTGGCGCCCCCTAACGGGAGCAGCCGAAAGTAGTAGTAGTGTATCAGCTGGAAAGTTCATTAAAAGATTTATTTTTGAATGAAGTATTCATCTTTATTGTCTTTATTGTTAGTTATCACATGCCTAAAACAACCTCAAACTAAATTTAAAAGCTGATAGCTAAATAAGAGCCACTGAGTAATTGTGCGATTCATAATCAGAATAGTCGATTATTCGTTTCAATAATCGATAGATTATTCGACTATCGAAATAGTCGTTAGTTGCAGCCCTATTCACCAGGGGGGACGTAGCACGTGGGAGGATCACGCTATTCCCCCCAGTCCCGAACAGGCGCCCTGACCGACCAGAGGAGGCGCTAGTGCAGCGACCAGGACACTTACCCACATCCGGCTTCCCACCCGCAGACACAGCCAGTTGTGTCTGCAGGGACGCCCGATCAAGCCGGAGGTAACACGAGGATTCGAACCGATGATCCCCGTGTTGGCAGGCAATGGAATAGACCGCCACGCACCCGGACGCCCGAGAGAGGTTAGTTAAGTGTTGTGAAAGCATATGTGAAAGCTAATGAAAGTAACAGCACTCGCTATTGACAGAAAAGTCCACCACAAGACTTGGAAATCCCCCCCCCCATAATACCCCATTCAGTAAGGAACCCACTCTGCCAAATGATCTTGCCTATCCTGCGGTGGTGAGTCAGAAATGTACCGCTACCAGCAAGATGGTCTAGTAGAGCATCCAATTCAAAATAACCGCTTAGTTCCAGAAGTGTAAGAAGAGGCGTGTGTGTGTGTGTGTGTGTGTGTGTGTGTGTGTGTGTGTGTGTGTGTGTGTGTGTGTGTGTGTGTGTGTGTCAGACCAACTTTTGCACTTATAAAACTTGGAAAAAACTTTTTTTTTTTTTGTCATCCAGATCTGTGTTTGTCATTCAGGGCTTAGGATGAGGAAGATAGCTGTCATAAATGTAAATATTTATATAGCAATACTAACAGCTTAATCACTGGACCAGGGAGTATGACTGCCCAGATCCGGGTTGTTCCTGATCATTTTTCATGCCTTGCAAATGCGTTGTGTCAGTGTGTCTTCCAGTGAACTTCCTTCTGCTCAAGTTTACAATATTAAGACAACCAAAAGTACATGTTTCTCTAAAACGTGAGAGCCACGTTTCATTATGTTAAAATCACCGCCCAGCCCTCAATTTACTCCAGGTCACAACATCTCCTGCAGGCCTTAGTACTTTACTATTGAAGTCTCTTTGGCGTTAAATGAACTATATTAGAAAATAAAACATCTCAGTGATTGGATGATATGCCTGCCAATCAAGCATAACACCAGTTGCTGTGTTGCTATGATGTCTAGTCTATGGAGATATGTATTAGTGAGACAATTTCCTGTAAAAATTGATTCATTTCACTTTGGGAACTATGTTCTGTGAAGCACATATCATCATATGTTAATGGCAATGGCAAACCTGAAAACTGCTAGTCGCTCTATTCTATTCTGTTCTATTCTTTTTATATTCTTCCTTTGATACAGTTTGTAAATGGAACAAACAGAAAGCTTTTTTTATTTACATCTGGGGACCACAGATGAAATTGTACTCTTTGTCCAAACTCTGGTAGTATTACTGCATATCATATCATATCGAATGAATGAATACATAAATAAATAAAAATGAAACTGGGTAGCTGGGTAGGCGGGTGAAACAACCCAGCTAAATAAATGAAAATGAAACTGGGTAGGTGATATGGTTGAATCAGTAAAATAAAAGACACCAGAGACGGGGAGAGAGTTGCAGTTTTTATGACGCATTGTTTTTGCTGAAAATTGCTTTTAAAAGTTCAGCATAAAAGATAGGGGAAAAGCAAAAGCAGGTTAACTTCTCTATGTATCGAGAAATGGTGGCATGTAGCGTTTCCATTAAAACAATGTGAAGCTGCGTCTCTTGCGGGCAGGACGTTCAGCAGGTTGGGTGCAGTCTGTGTGGCTGCAGCCGCACTCCTCCACGTGCATGTATGCATGAGTTACTACACTGCCATTCTGACAATGCAACTCAATGGTGCGATTGCTGTATCGTGACTCCTTGCAGCAAGAGCAAGTGTGCTGCATCATGGCTGCCATTTCGGAGTACCTGAAGGGTGCAATTGAAAAACACAGACCTCTGGGTAAATGGCAAACTACATATTAACAGTTGAAATATAAATCTCCTCCCTTTTCCTCCCCAATTGTACTTGGCCAATTACCCCACTCTTCCGAGCCGTCCCGGTTGCTGCTCCACCCCCTCTGCCGATCCGGGGAGAGCTGCAGACTACCACATGCCACCTCCGATACATGTGGAGTCGCCAGCCGCTTCTTTTTACCTGACAGTGAGGAGTTTCACCAGGGGGAGGTAGCACGTGGGAGGGTCATGCTATTCCTCCTCCCCCCCGAACAGGCACCTCGACCGACCAGAGGAGGCGCTAGTGCAGCAACCAGGACACACACCCAAGTCCTGCTTCCCATCCGCAGACACAGCCAATTGTGTCTGTAGGGACGCCCGACCAAGCTGGAGGTAACGCAGGGATTCGAACAGGTGATCTCCGTGTTGGTAGGCAACGGAATAGACCGCCACGCCACTCGGACACCCTGACATTTAAAATACTTCTTTAATAGCTCCCCTGATCATTTCAAGATGTTGGTAATGTCATCACTTACTTGCTGAATGTGTTGCACTGTCCTTCACAATACGGCACGTCTACCTCCTCATTAGACTGGCAGCCATTGTGTTTAATGAAGGTCCTCATTGACCCTATCCTACACACCTTGTCTTTCTCAACACCTTTTTAGGAAGAGATATACCATTAGCTTGTTTTCATTCTAGAGTACATCATATCCAAAATAATCAAATAAAACATTGCGGCACTCACAAATTTCACAGCAGCCATTTGCAGCAGTCTGAATTGTGCCCTAAGGAGGCAAATGCAAACCATGTTTAAACACAATTAAAAGTGGCATTTGAGTTTGAATTTTGATGCAGAGTTCCAATTTGTTGTAATGATAGTGGTGTCAGCTTGAAATGTAACTCAATAAACTTTCTAGAGCATGTTCGGTTTTCCATCCATCCATTATCCAAACTGCTTATCCTGCTCCCAGGGTTGCTGGAGCCTATCCCAGCAGTCACTGGGAAAACACCCTGGACAGGCCACCACACACACACACACACACACACACACACACACACACACACACACACACACACACACACACACACACACACACACACACACACACACACACACACACATTCATACCTAGGGACAATTTAGTATGGCCGATTCAGCTGACCTACATGTCTTTGGACTGTGAGAAGACACCGGAGCCCCCGGAAGAAACCCACGCAGACACGGGGAGAACATGCAAACTCCACACAGAGGACGACCCAGGACGACCCCCAAGGTTGGACTACCCTGGGGCTCGAACCCAGGACCTTCTTGCTGTGAGGTGACCACGCTAACCACTGCGCCATGGTGCTGCCCATGTTCAGTTGTATTTCTGTTAGATTAATATTTGTTTGCTCTAAATGATACTTACAGGCTGGCAGTTGCTCTGCTGGAACAGTGGGCAGATAATGTCTGAAATAGTTGTAATCAAACTGTCACCACTTCTGGTGCATGAGGTTTGCTTGCATTTATTCTCAGGAGGTGACCAGGTTTCTCCTGACTGGAAAGACAGACAGGTGAATATATGCGTACACACACACAATGACACATCATGATCCAGCCAATATGATAATGTTGCTCAGCTGGTAATTTCCCTCTTACCTTCAAGAGCTTCTCAGTTCCACTGACATTGAGGACACAGTGGGTCTGTACACATCTCCCACAGCATTCGTCTGAATCAGTGACATACGTATATCCCTGCATGAAAGGGAAGACCTTATTGGCTAAAGCCTGTTCACGTTTACAGTATTGTGCCAGTTAAGCAAACAGTCAAAGTGTTTCCTATGTGTTTTAATATTATAACGGAAAATAATGATTACTCTTACCGGTTTGCATTTCTGGTCACACTGCTGAATCTGACAGACTACTTTCAAAAGACCATTGTTGGGGTCCAGCTCTTTGCTGCTGCAGACGCAGTCGTGACAGTCCAACACGTTGACTAAAGCACCAGGCTAGGGAAGCACATAGCAGAAGCCTGACCATACTGATCGGCATAACCTCACATTGTGGCAATACATTGAACGTGCAAAGACACACGTTACTTACCTGGTGTTCCACGCCATCATGAACACAAACTCTTTTACGGTCTAGGAAAGTATTAGACACACATGTCATCATTTTAAGAGTTGCAAGAAAAATTTTGCCATTGTCATTTTATTGTCAATCCAAACCCTAAACCCAAAGATTACCACAGGTGAGTTGTGGGCAGCACCCTCCACCGGGGATGGCGACTGATTGCATGTATCCAACTGGACATTTTGTTTTGATGGGTGGACAAGTCCTGCTGTCACATCCTACAGAGATGAAGATGGTTTAGTGGCGTTTTTATTGAATGACTGATTTTGAAGCAACTCCACTTAAGAAATAAACTTAAAGCAAAATACTTTAAAAAAAAAAGATGTGTGTGTGATGTGGATCTCACGGCAAACAGAAGAGGTGCAACAAGGGTCTTCCGGATTAGTTTGGTTGATAGGGATGTATCCTGGTTCCGTGCAATTGGCCACGGGCAGTGCTGAGCACACCTTCGGCTTACAAGTCACAGACTTGGTGGACTCCTCGCAAACACAGTTTTGGCAGTTTTGCTCAAAGCTCTCGTTAAACTGTAAGAAAGAGTTATGCGTACGAAGCACATTTAGTTCTCTCACTTTAAACACCACAGTGATTGAACAACTAAGAGGAAGAGAAATTTAAGCATGCATGAACAGCAGAAGACTCGGCTCACCTCACGTGGGACGTGGGCCACATCGAGACATCCTGTGTGATCACAAGCGCTATATTAGAGCTGGATTACTACAATGATGCAGTCGCCTTAATGATAACTCTGAGTTGAGAAAACAAGTCGTACTCACCACATTTATTAACACATATCCCGGACGCTTTGTTGAAGAGCGTCAAGCCATCAGGACAAAAGCAGCCCTCCATAGTGACATTCATAGTGGATGTTTCAGGTCTGCAATATTAAATCAAGTTAGGGCAACTAGATTTCCCGGTCCTACTTTATTCTCTTTGCTATCCACCACTGTAATCTTTGCATCTTGTGTGTGAAAAAATTAAACATACTGGTTGTCCTATGCGTTATTTGTCATGCAAAACATAGCGTATGGCCAACACATTTTGTTTTAGTGATAACTTACTCGTCTTCACAGGTTGGCTGCTCTACTGGACCACATGGCTTGTAAATTTTGTCTGACGGGCAGTTACTTGCTGTTAATGGAAAACAGAGATCAGTTAGTTGGATCCTTGTAACTTGTGAAAAAAATATTGTAAGGAAACATTTCTGTATTCATTCACAATAGGTGCACTGCCAGCAGTAAAATGAGTAGGCTGGCTTACCACAGAGTGTGGTGTGGTTCCTCCAGTGGACGCAAACCCCTGCCTCAGCACAGAGAGCAGCATACATTTGCAAGCTCGTGCACTGCATTTCTGCATTTGCAGTATGACAGCTATCAAAAGTGCAGCCCTGATAGAACGAGTCGGGAGAGATGAGTGGATGACATTCTTTAAACACCCTGTTGAAACAAAAGCCCGGATTTGAAGGAACTGCATTTAAATTGATATTTCAAATGTATTGCCAAAAAATTTTTGCTCAGTTTTCTACACAGTGAAGTAGGATAATCTAATATTATGTGCATATAAGGTAACCACTACTGCGAATCAGGATATGCGTACCCGCTTTTAAGCAGATCACATACAGAGCTTGATTTGCATGGTCTCTTTATTTCTGGAACCACAGTTGTGAGGATGGTTGGTATCTGGCAACTGGGCTGAGGAATGATTTTTGCCAGCCAGTAGTCTGCCATTACAGCACAACTTTCAACAAGTTGGCCATCCGGTAACATACAGTCATCAGCCTGGTTGTTGTTGCACGTTCCTGACAGAGCAGTCAAAAGAACAATCAATATTTCTCTTCAAATACATGCAATAATCTGCAGTTATGTCCCACAGCGTAAAGAATTCTTACCACAATGGCCCTGTGTGTTTTTGCCAAAGTATTTAAATGGAAGGTCGACACCAAATCCGGTCAATCCAAAAGCAACTACAACTTGGAATTCAGAGATTTCCAAAACCAGCGAAAGCCCCGTGTTTACAATCTTAATGCCTTGACTTGAAAAGGGTAATTTCAGACCAGTTCCATTAAGGACAGCCTAAACATAAGAAACACAAGTAAATATTCGACAAAATGAGAAAAATAACAGGTATTGATACATAGCACATACCTCCACATCAAAACAACAGCATTGAATTGATTACTGATCTTATAAATTTTATCCTAACTTAAAATAAGGCAGTGATATGACCTGAAAATAAGCATGGAAAGGTATTTTACCTCCATTTGAACTGCTCCAATGAGATTATGATTTATGAGTGTGATAACTTGTGACCGATAGGCTACAATGATTGATCGAGGACATGACACAGCTTCAGTGACATCACAGACAACATTGTCAATATAAATTGATAAGCCGTGTTTCGGGACAATTTCCTCCATTAAGACATAGGTACAGTTTCCTTGATAAGTGTAGTAAAGGCCATCAAATGTTTTATAATGGGGGTCTCCCCAACCTTCACATTTACCTGTAAAGACACAAAACATAAGGAGTTATTGTTTTGTACTAGTTTTATTCATCAAGTAAGAGTGAATGATGACTGCCTTGTATTACCTTAGCCATAAATACTCACAGTCACAAGCGTAATAGTCGCAGCAATTGGTTTCATTGTGCACAATAACCGGTTTCTTTCCATTAGCACAAGTGATTTCCTTAAGGGGTGGACACTCATATGAAATGATTTCAATTGTGTTGTTCTCAATGCATCTGGCCAGTGTGCAGTTGCAAATGAAAAATGTCTCATTTTGCTGATGTGAAGAGGAAGAGAATAGTGAAAATCATATAAATGCAATGTCCGATTTGGAAACTTGGCAATGATGTAACATACATACATTGACATATGATGTCAAATAACACACTTCTGTGGCAAGACAGAATATATGAGGTTTCTTACCCCTTTATCCCATTCAGGACAGGTGGGAACATAGGGTGTGGGAGCGGGTGCAGGCGTTGACGAACAAGGGCTAGTCTCATTGTGAATCTCGCAAACATCAGAGCATATCATTGTGAGACATATACCTGATCCAATGTGTTTCTTGTCAAATATTACCTCCCCTGAAATGAAAATGAAAATGAAACATCTTAGGGATGGACTTATCAGTGGTAAACCTTTTGAATGAGAAACCTCATTTGTCCTTTAACACTCCATCTAAGATATATTGGCAATGACAAAACCGATTAACTATGATGATCATTATCTAGTTTTTTTTTTTTGTCCAGTGTAATAAAGCTGAAAAATGAGAAGTAAATCAGTCCTATCACCCATGAGCATATATACACATGCTAATGCATTGAATGTCATGGTCACATACATACTAGTTGCAGCTAATAATTTACCTGATTAAAAAAAAAATCAAAACAAGAAAATCCATTCAGTTCTGAAAATAATTTCTTATATGAAATTGGAAAGATAAAAAAAGTGTTTCCCTCTTACCTGGCCGATAATGTTTGCCATCAACAATACAGAAGCATTCTGTCGTTCCTGATGTGAGAGGTGTGGTAGATTGTCCAGGTGCTGATGAAGTCTCAGTAGTGGATGTGTGTGGGGACGTAATACTAGATGATGAAGTTGTTGTCGTCACAACAGTGGGATGTGATGACACTTCAGTTGATGTAGGGGATGTGACTCTTGTTGTTAATGGTGTTGATGTAGGTTGTAAAGTAGTAGTGGTGACAACAAGAGGCGCTGGACGTACTGTGGACACTGTGGGCTCTTTGGGACCAGTGACAACTGAATGAAATGTTGTTGTTAAGGATGTGGAAACCGTGGTTGGCACACTTTTTTCTGTTGTTTGCAGTATTGTTGTGGACAAAAGAATGGTTGACGTCTCCTCCTTTGTACTAGTAGAGTATGCAGTTGGTTTGCTTGTAGAAGTAGTCGTGGGACTTTCTGTTGTAGATGTTTTGTTAGGTGGTGCCGTGGTTGTAGTGAGTACAACAGGAGTGGATGTTTCCTCAGGTGTAGCAGGGGGTTCAGTTGGCTTGCTTGTAGATGTAGTCACAGGACTTTCTGTTGTAGATGTTTTGTTAGGTGGTGACGTGGTTGTAGTGAGAACAACAGGAGTGGATGTTTCTTCAGGTGTAGTACGGGGTTGAGTTGGTTTGCTTGTAGATGTAGTTGTGGGGCTTTCTGTTGTAGATGTTGTTATATTAGGTGGTGATGTGGTTGTAGTGAGAACAACATGAGTGGATGTTTCCTCAGGTGTAGTAGGGGGTTCAGTTGGCTTGCTTGTAGATGTAGTTGTGAGGGTTTCCGTTGTAGATGTTGTTATATTAGGTGGTGATGTGGTTGTAGTGAGTGCAACAGGAGTGGATGTTTCCTCCGGTGTAGTAGGGGGTTCAGTTGGCTTGCTTGTAGATGTAGTCGTGGGACTTTCTGTTGTAGATGTTTTGTTAGGTGGTGAAGTGGTTGTAGTGAGAACAACAGGAGTGGATGTTTCCTCAGGTGTAGTAGGGGGTTCAGTTGGTTTGCTTGTAGATGTAGTTGTGGGGCTTTCTGTTGTAGATGTTGTTATATTAGGTGGTGAAGTGGTTGTATTGAGAACAACGGGAGTGGATGTTTCCTCAGGTGTAGTAAAGGGTTCAGTTGGTTTGCTTGTAGATGTAGTTGTGGGACTTTCTGTTGTAAACGTTGTTATATTAGGTGGTGATGTGGTTGTAGTGAGTACAACAGGAGTGGATGTTTCCTCAGGTGTAGTAGGGGGTTCAGTTGGCTTGCTTGTAGATGTAGTTGTGGTGCTTTCTGTTGTAGATGTTGTTATATTAGGTGGTGAAGTGGTTGTAGTGAGAACAACGGGAGTGGATGTTTCCTCAGGTGTAGTAAAGGGTTCAGTTGGTTTGCTTGTAGATGTAGTTGTGGGACTTTCTGTTGTAAATGTTGTTATATTAGGTGGTGATGTGGTTGTAGTGAGTACAACAGGAGTGGATGTTTCCTCAGGTGTAGTAGGGGGTTCAGTTGGCTTGCTTGTAGATGTAGTTGTGGGGCTTTCTGTTGTAGATGTTTTGTTAGGTGGTGATGTGGTTGTAGTGAGTACAACAGGAGTGGATGTTTCCTCAGGTGTAGTAGGGGGTTCAGTTGGCTTGCTTGTAGATGTAGTTGTGGGGCTTTCTGTTGTAGATGTTGTTATATTAGGTGGTGAAGTGGTTGTAGTGAGAACAACGGGAGTGGATGTTTCCTCAGGTGTAGTAAAGGGTTCAGTTGGTTTGCTTGTAGATGTAGTTGTGGGACTTTCTGTTGTAAATGTTGTTATATTAGGTGGTGATGTGGTTGTAGTGAGTACAACAGGAGTGGATGTTTCCTCAGGTGTAGTAGGGGGTTCAGTTGGCTTGCTTGTAGATGCAGTTGTGGGGCTTTCTGTTGTAGATGTTTTGTTAGGTGGTGATGTGGTTGTAGTGAGTACAACAGGAGTGGATGTTTCCTCAGGTGTAGTAGGGGGTTCAGTTGGTTTGCTTGTAGATGTAGTTGTGGAGCTTTCTGTTGTAGATGTTGTTATATTAGGTGGTGAAGTGGTTGTAGTGAGTACAACAGGAGTGGATGTTTCCTCAGGTGTAGTAGGGGGTTCAGTTGGCTTGCTTGTAGATGTAGTTGTGGGGCTTTCTGTTGTAGATGTTTTGTTAGGCAGTGACGTGGTTGTAGTGAGAACAACAGGAGTGGATGTTTCCTCAGGTGTAGTTGGGGGTTCAGTTGGTTTGCTTGTAGATGTAGTTGTGGGGCTTTCTGTTGTAAATGTTGTTATATTAGGTGGTGATGTGGTTGTAGTGAGTAAAACAGGAGTGGATGTTTCCTCAGGTGTAGTAGGGGGTTCAGTTGGCTTGCTTGTAGATGTAGTCGTGGGACTTTCTGTTGTAGATGTTTTGTTAGGTGGTGAAGTGGTTGTAGTGAGAACAACAGGAGTGGATGTTTCCTCAGGTGTAGTAGGGGGTTCAGTTGGTTTGCTTGTAGTTGTAGTTGTGGGGCTTTCTGTTGCAGATGTTGTTATATTAGGTGGTGAAGTGGTTGTAGTGAGAACAACGGGAGTGGATGTTTCCTCAGGTGTAGTAAAGGGTTCAGTTGGCTTGCTTGTAGATGTAGTTGTGGGGCTTTCTGTTGTAGATGTTTTGTTAGGTGGTGATGTGGTTGTAGTGAGTACAACAGGAGTGGATGTTTCCTCAGGTGTAGTAGGGGGTTCAGTTGGTTTGCTTGTGGATGTAGTTGTGGGACTTTCTGTTGTAGATGTTGTTATATTAGGTGGTGAAGTGGTTGTAGTGAGTACAACAGGAGTGGAAGTTTCCTCAGGTGTAGTAGGGGGTTCAGTTGGTTTGCTTGTAGATGTAGTTGTGGGGCTTTCTGTTGTAGATGTTTTGTTAGGCGGTGACGTGGTTGTAGTGAGAACAACAGGAGTGGATGTTTCCTCAGGTGTAGTAGGGGGTTCAGTTGGTTTGCTTGTAGATGTAGTTGTGGGACTTTCTGTTGTAGATGTTGTTATATTAGGTGGTGAAGTGGTTGTAGTGAGAACAACAGGAGTGGATGTTTCCTCAGGTGTAGTAAAGGGTTCAGTTGGTTTGCTTGTAGATGTAGTTGTGGGGCTTTCTGTTGTAGATGTTGTTATATTAGGTGGTGAAGTGGTTGTAGTGAGAACAACAGGAGTGGATGTTTCCTCAGGTGTAGTAGGGGGTTCAGTTGGCTTGCTTGTAGATGTAGTCGTGGGAAATTCTGTTGTAGATGTTTTGTTAGGTGGTGACGTGGTTGTAGTGAGAACAACAGGAGTGGATGTTTCCTCAGGTGTAGTAGGGGGTTCAGTTGGTTTGCTTGTAGATGTAGTTGTGGGGCTTTCTGTTGTAGATGTTGTTATATTAGGTGGTGAAGTGGTTGTAGTGAGAACAACAGGAGTGGATGTTTCTTCAGGTGTAGTAAAGGGTTCAGTTGGTTTGCTTGTAGATGTAGTTGTGGGACTTTCTGTTGTAAATGTTGTTATATTAGGTGGTGATGTGGTTGTAGTGAGTACAACAGGAGTGGATGTTTCCTCAGGTGTAGTAGGGGGTTCAGTTGGCTTGCTTGTAGATGTAGTCGTGGGACTTTCTGTTGTAGATGTTTTGTTAGGTGGTGACGTGGTTGTAGTGAGAACAACAGGAGTGGATGTTTCCTCAGGTGTAGTAAAGGGTTCAGTTGGTTTGCTTGTAGATGTAGTTGTGGGACTTTCTGTTGTAAATGTTGTTATATTAGGTGGTGATGTGGTTGTAGTGAGTACAGCAGGAGTGGATGTTTCCTCAGGTGTAGTAGGGGGTTCAGTTGGCTTGCTTGTAGATGTAGTCGTGGGACTTTCTGTTGTAGATGTTTTGTTAGGTGGTGACGTGGTTGTAGTGAGAACAACAGGAGTGGATGTTTCTTCAGGTGTAGTAGGGGGTTCAGTTGGCTTGCTTGTAGATGTAGTCGTGGGACTTTCTGTTGTAGATGTTTTGTTAGGTGGTGACGTGGTTGTAGTGAGAACAACAGGAGTGGATGTTTCCTCAAGTGTAGTAGGAGGTTCAGTTGGTTTGCTTGTAGATGTAGTTGTGAGGCTTTCTGTTGTAGATGTTGTTGTATTAGGTGGTGAAGTAGTTGTAGTGAGAACAACAGGAGTGGATGTTTCCTCAGGTGTAGTAGGGGGTTCAGTTGGTTTGCTTGTAGATGTAGTTGTTGGACTTTCTGTTGTAGATGTTGTTATATTAGGTGGTGATGTGGTTGTAGTGAGTACAACAGGAGTGGATGTTTCCTCAGGTGTAGTAGGGGGTTCAGTTGGCTTGCTTGTAGATGTAGTTGTGGGACTTTCTGTTGTAGATGTTTTGTTAGGTGGTGACGTGGTTGTAGTGAGAACAACAGGAGTGGATGTTTCTTCAGGTGTAGTAGGGGGTTGAGTTGGTTTGCTTGTAGATGTGGTTGTGGGGCTTTCTGTTGTAGATGTTGTTATATTAGGTGGTGACGTGGTTGTAGTGAGTACAACAGGAGTGGATGTTTCTTCAGGTGTAGTAGAGGGTTCAGTTGGTTTGCTTGTAGATGTAGTCCTCGGACTTTCTGTTGTAGACGTAACATTAGGTGGTGACGTGGTTGTAGTGAGAACAACAGGAGTGGATGTTTCCTCAGGTGTAGTAAAGGGTTCAGTTGGTTTGCTTGTAGATGTAGTTGTGGGACTTTCTGTTGTAAATGTTGCTATATTAGGTGGTGAAGTGGTTGTAGTGAGTACAACAGGAGTGGATGTTTCCTCCGGTGTAGTAGGGGGTTCAGTTGGCTTGCTTGTAGATGTAGTCGTGGGACTTTCTGTTGTAGATGTTGTTATATTAGGTGGTGATGTGGTTGTAGTGAGTACAGCAGGGGTGGATGTTTCCTCCGGTGTAGTAGGGGGTTCAGTTGGCTTGCTTGTAGATGTAGTTGTGGGGCTTTCTGTTGTAGATGTTGTTATATTAGGTGGTGAAGTGGTTGTAGTGAGTACAACAGGAGTGGATGTTTCCTCAGGTGTAGTAGGGGGTTCAGTTGGCTTGCTTGCAGATGTAGTCGTGGGACGTTCTGTGGTAGACGTTTTGTTAGGTGGTGACGTGGTTGTAGTGAGAACAACAGGAGTGGATGTTTTCTCAGGTGTAGTAGGGGGTTCAGTTGGCCTACTTGTAGATGTAGTTGTGGGACTTTCTGTTGTAGATGTTGTTATATTAGGTGGTGACGTGGTTGTAGTGAGAACAACAGGAGTGGATGTTTCCTCAGGTGTAGTAGGGGGTTCAGTTGGCTTGCTTGCAGATGTAGTCGTGGGACGTTCTGTGGTAGACGTTTTGTTAGGTGGTGACGCGGTTGTAGTGCGAACAACAGGAGTGGATGTTTCCTCAGGTGTAGTAGGGGGTTCAGTTGGTTTGCTTGTAGATGTAGTCGTCGGACTTTCTATTGTAGACGTAATATTAGGTGGTGACGTGGTTGTAGTGAGAACAAGAGTGGATGTTTCTTCAGATGTAGTAGGGGGTTCAGTTGGCTTGCTTGTAGATGTAGTTGTGGGGCTTTCTGTTGTAGATGTTGTTATATTAGGTGGTGATGTCGTTGTAGTGAGAACAACAGGAGTGGATGTTTCCTTAGGTGTAGTAGGGGGTTCAGTTGGCTTGCTTGTAGATGTAGTTGTGAGACTTTCTGTTGTAGATATTGCCATCGTTGGTGTTGTCGTTGTAGTCACAATAGGGGTTGGTTTTGTTTCTGCAGTTGTGGTAGTTGATGCAGGCTTAGTTGAAGTAACAACTATTGTGGTTGATGGTTTTTCTTCAGTTGTTGAAGAAGTCGTTGAAGGAGGTTCAGTTGAAGGAGATGGAGTGGTGGGACATTCAACACAACATTCTACCTTGATCTCATAGTCAAAACATTTAAACGGGGGTCGCTTCTGATTCCCCTTCCTACATATCAAACCAAATCTTACATCACAGGTAACTACTTGATGAGTTAAATCTACATAGTCTTCAAAACTCATATTTGGATAGTCAGATGCCCTGCAAATAATGTCATTTGGAGTTTCACACACTTGTTTGCCACTGTTTTTGATGTTCTCATATGTCTCCCAGTCACTGCCGTCATTTTTAGCGTCATGGACATTAAACCATTCTGACCACTCACAGGTTGGAATACAAGGAGTTGGGGCAGTGGTAATGGTTGTGGTTGTAATTTCAGCTGTAGTAACAGATGCAGTCGGTGTGGTTGTATAAGTAGTTGTTTTTGTAAGCAATGTAGTTGCAGTTGTGGGACTGCCTGTTGTCAGTGTTGTTTTTGTTTCAGGTGTTGAAGTGGTGGTTGTCACTGTTATAGGTGATGATGTGGATAAGATTGGGGGACATGGGTAATTTGTATGTATCACTGTTGCATTGATGCAAATTGCATAGTAGCACATTCCCAAATTGTCAGTCACATTGTATATAACTTCATTCTCCTCATATCGAGTCCCATTGTAAAAGCAGCCATCACACTTCTCAACACATTCCTGGTTTTTCTCATCAAATATGGGTTTGTCGTCTGGGCATACTGGATAACAACCTATGGAAACCACAGCACATCATATTAATCATTGACATACGGTATTTAATGATTGGAGGAACTACCTAATATTTATTCAAAATCAAGAGAATGTTGAACACTAACATCAGGCAGGTGGTGTGTCTTATTTCTTAAAAATTTAGGTCAACATTTATTTCATGATGACTAAACTGGGACAGGGTGAAAAAAATACATTGCTTAGTTGGTCTTTTACCTTCCAGGTTGGGTAAAGGGTTGCTACATATTCCTTGTGGATCCAAACAGGTCTTGTAACAAGGTGTATGACAAGGGTGGTAGTGCCAAAGGCATTCAGTAGCGTTGAATGGGCCATTGAAGTAATCACAGAAGACCGCTAAATGGAGGAGATGCAAGGGTTTATTTTTAGTCGGAGTGCGCTGAAAGTTGATTTAAAATAGCCAACATTATAGGTTATACAAATTGTGATCCGGTTGACCAGTCTTTTATTTCTGTGACTAAATGTTAGATTATTCATAATGATGCGATGTTTAATATTTCTGCTTTCTTGAAACACAATAGGACTAGCATTAGCAGGGGCTGCAGCATTCAATTGCTCATTGAAACAAATTGTCAACTTCTCCGATCAGGGCGGGTTGAGTGTTGCTGTTATTATTTGAAGGCCCTCTTCTATTATCTGATTTATAAATGGGGTGGCAAGACTGTGTCCCAGAGGTGGCAGCTGCCACCCCTTGCCACCCTGTAGATCCGCCCCTGGTGGAAGGTGAATACTCGCCTCACGAATATGTTGCTCAGCCAATACAGCTGTATTCCTTCGAGCCAAAAAGGTGCGTCTCCGCTTTTATAGCGTCCCGCTATGGACACGCCCTCTTTGCTAATCTTAATTCGTGACGTGGCAAGTTACCACATTTTCGCCAACCAGAAATCAGTTATTCGACCGCCGATATCTCTCGTCTGGCCATAAATGTGAGTTTTGGGCTACCATTTGTCTCATCGATCACATCCACACTCCTTACATCAATTAACAACAGGAAAAGTCAGATTTTGATGCAAGTACCTTTTTAATCTATTAATACCATCCCGTGAAATTTAAAATACTGCAAAACTTCAGGGGATAATCCTGTTAATTTCTGACTTTAACAGACTTTTGGGGAGTAACCATTTCAAAATGTTTTCTGGTTGTCCTCTCCTAATTGGCACCATAAGGTTAAAGTTCCTTTCACAGTGTAAACTAGTAATAAGACACGTTCGTCTCAAGCTAACGGGTTCGACCCTTTAGCCGAGCGGTTAGTGATGTCGCCTTGTGGTGCAGTACACCCCGTATCGAATCCCGCACCGGGCAAGAAAATAACCGGTTACAACAGTATTTATTGATGGTCAAAACTGACAAATGAGGGTGATATTAAACAAACTAAAAAATGTACTGTGGCAATTTTAAGAGCAGACGTGGTGCATCTGTATTACTAATCAAATAACTTTCTTTTACTGTCCTCTCGCTAATTGATACGGTCTAAAGCAAAAGCAAGATTACGGTTTACTTACGACAAATTTCCGGGGTTCTCCATGCAACACATACACCGGCCTCACTACAGGCTTGAGCATAAGCTGCTACTGCCGTGCAGAAACACACACAATCTCCTCCGGTATCACAGGCACAAGAGTCTTTGACGCAGTTGTCATAAAATTTAGTGTGGTCCACCTGTATGTATAGTCATTACACACGATAAGCTAATTATTATCAAAGGCTGTTCTATACTTGTCAAGTACTATTTAAAAAAAAATCATTCATTGAAACACAAACTTAACAATGCACTTTACCTTGTTGCGGCAATTTTTAAAAGTGTCTCCTTTTATGATGCTGCATTGTAATTTGGCCCAGTTTTGTCGATTGGGTCTCGCCTCACAGGGGTCAACATTTGCTACTGCGTCTGGGCAACTACTGGAGGCTTTCCAGCTGTTCGCAAACTCCAAGACACTGCTCACGACCAGCTGACCCTGGGTGGTGAAGTCATTCTGCCCATCTCCATCAAAATCTCCACACAGGCCACAAACCTGGTCCTTTAAACAGCAAAATAAATGGAGAAAATGTGTTAATCTAAATGATCACCATAGTTCAGTTGCCAGCTCATATCACAATAAAAGAGTTACAAGGTTTTCCTGCTAATGTCCTGCTTTGCATGGATAAACACAATATTCCACATTTTCTTTGGGATCTTACATGGCCCACATATTAAAAAAAAAACACCACCATAATGTTAAAAGCTGCTTTAACGTGATAAGTAACAAAGTTAAAATTGGCATATCCTAGTTATCTTACCATGATAAATCAATATTTTTATCTACTAGTGGGAAAAAAATTATTGATACTTGCAAAAACTTTAGTTATTTTTTTAGAATACACAGTAGTATGACTCGGAGTGATGCATACCAAGACTCGAGTGAAAATAAAGAAGATTCAGAGTATTCAATAAAGCTTTACGTGACTACCATCCATGCAGAAAATAATCTACAAAGACGGTTCAATACATAACTCACATTGTGTTGGGGTTGTAGGATGATTCGGATCATTGTTTGACGGTCCCACAGCACTGTCAGGCCGATGTCGGATTCAACCACGAAAAACAAGCCAACCTTCCTTATTTTGTACTTTATCTCAGTGCCATTATGCAGGTCTTCCTCCTGGTATTTGCCCTTTGCTAGTTTGATTTCAGTTCTCTGTGAAGAGGTGAAGAGAGCGTCAGTCATGTCACGATGCAACGTCAAACTTGTCATTTGAATTATTATCAGTTTAAAAGGCACAGACGAAGAACAATACTATCACAAGGTCCTACCCCCAGTTGAATTCTGATGGAATTGGAGCAGGTAGTTCCTGTAGTTCCACATGGTATATTTTCTGTTATAATTCGGAAGAAGTTTTCGGCTGTCCTGTTGCCACATTTGTTCTTAAAGACAAAAATGGAAACTTTATAACTTGGGCAATATTTATGTTTGTTTCATATGACATTGCGAGTCAGCTTTAATGGCGTATACAAGTTTACAATTTCCTCGGAGGGGTAAGAGCTACAGCAATGCTTTTTAATTTATTTCTGATTTTTCAAAAAACATTCAAAATTCTTAAAAAAAATAATACCAGAGTTCTCCAAGTTAATATTCATAATTATCCAAAGTGTAACTGTTAACAAGCCTATGTTGAAATTGTAATTAAAAAAGAAATCCTTTTTAAAAAGTTGTTAACATTCAATCAGCTTATATTATATTTTTACTAGCTTGCAGCACTTGTCACATTTACAAAAATATATCATTATTCTACAAATATCTGATCTATTACATCTGTGAATGCAATAAAAGTATGGTGAGTACAGCGAGAAATAGGTGAGCATCATTGGTTATTACAACAATACAACAAGAATAAGAATACAACAATAATAACAACAATAAATAAATACAATAATATAATAAATAAAATAAATAAATAATGCACAATTAAAATAAATAATAATAATAAAAATAAGAATAAAAACGAATAAGAATACAGCAAGACATGACGAAAGATGTAAAGAAGAAAGATGGAATACATATGAATGAGATGGAGGACAGTGGAATGGTCAGGATGCAAGGAGTAGAGATGACGAAGGCATATGAGTTTAAATACTTGGGGTCAACTGTACTGTTATGGCCACGGGTGTGTCCGTATAGTTTTGTGTTGCCTCCTGTATCACTCTGACTCTACATTCAGGTATCCGCCAGGTGCTCCTCATCACCTAATCAACCGGTCAACGAATCCAATCTTCATCAGCTGTTCAGTCTCCCATTTAAACCCCCACATGTCTTCAGCTCACCGGCCAGCTAGTTTAGTTTGTGTGATGTAGCTACTTTGTGTTTGTAACGTCTGGCCCGATTTTGGTTTAGTTTGCATTTTGACTATTTTGAGTTATGTTTAGTTGTTTAGCTCTTTTGGGCAAGGGGATCAAGGTAAGATGCCCATGGGCAAACACCCCATCACGTAGCTTACCTCTGTTAGACACACTAGGTTAGCAGCGGTTGCCACTTTTTGTCTTTAGGTTTGGTGCTTTTCAGCACTGTCAAGGATGGGTTACTTTTGTTAATAGTTTGTTTTGGCAACTGTTCGGTTCCCTTGTCCTGTCATTGTCAATAAATATATTTATTTTATTATATTTATACGTTTGTCTCACTGTGTTGCACCCTCACCTCACTGTTACTCAGTACACTAATAGTTGCACCCTCTCCAGACCGAGGGTCGTAACAGTACAAAGTAGGAGATAGGTGAGGAAGAGAGTGCAGGCAGAGTGGAGTGTCAGGAGGGATTTTCGACAGAAGGGTACCAGCAAGAGTTAAGGGGAAGGTTTACAAGATAGTTATGAGATCAGCTATGTTATATGGTTTGGAGACAGTGGCACTGATGAAAAGACAGGAGGAGGAGCTGGAGGTGGCAGAGTTGAAGATGTTAAGATTTTCATTGGGAGTGACGAAGAAGAACAGGATTAGGAACGAGTATATTAGAGGGACTGCTCAGGTTGGACGGTTTGGAGACAAAGCAAGAGAGGCAAGATTGAGATGGCTTGGACATGTGTGGAGGAGGGTTGCTGGGTATATTGGGAGAAGGATGCTGAATATGGAGGTGCCAGGGAAGAGGAAGGCCAAAGAGGAGGTTTATGGATGTTGTGAGAGAGGACATGCAGGTGGCTGGTGTGACAGAGGAAGATGCAGAGGACAGGAAATGATGGAAACGGATGATCTGCTGTGGTGACCCCAAACGGAAACAGCCGAAAGTAGTAGTAGATAAGACATCTAATACAACATACCTGGGCAGCAATGTAGGCACATTTTCCTTGAAATCCATATGTTTGCTGATCAAACGTATCATAATGGCCACTGCCATAAATGACACAGGTTCCTGTGCATTTTTTCTCTGTGCAATCCCATTTGCCCCTTTTGCAGATACTAGATGTGTAAGATCAGGGACAAAGATATTCCATTGAAAGTGTGTAGTGTTTTAATGGAGAGCAGTTTGGACTGAATGTAAAATATAAGCTCAAAAACATACCAGGTATTGCACCGATTTGTGATATTTCTTCCTGGGGCATAGAGGACACCATCGTGGTGGCACGGACATTCATGTTCTTTCACACAGAAACCTTTGCCATCATCAAGAAGACCACTGGGACACCGACAGCCAGATTTACACTCTGTAGAGTACTGGGATGGATAGAAAGAGAACGTCAAAAACAAAAAGGGCAAAAATAACTCATAAGTACAGTTTATATAAGTTTTTAAACTGAGCATAAATTCACTACAAAAATACACCAGAATCAGTGCATAACTCATTCGGAATTTACAAACTTTCCGCCAATGATTTCAACACATAAATGACTGCTTTTAGTCATTTATGAATGAGGTTGTTGCCAGAGGAGAATTCAGCTTACGCATTCGTCACTGTCCAGATTTCTACAACTTAGACCACACTGTGCTCCCTGCAGCCCAGCTTTTGCACTGGAGCAGTTGAAGTATTCTTTGGGGTGTGGACATGCTGCAACAGAAGTAGGGACCAGATTATTGAAAGGAACAACTTTCATGTAACCCAGGGAAAAAAAAAAAATCAAAGACAAAAAAACCTACTTAATGGGTGGCTTCCCCATGAATGGCAATGAAGCTGGCCATTGGTGCACACACTAGAAAGAGACATTGCCATATATAGTAAGGGTCAATATCAAGGGATTCAAAGCAAAGAAAACAACTTCCTTACACCATCTTATATATATATATACACACACACCCCACACACACAATCCAGTGATTTAAGTAAATTCTTTAATGGACAGTACAACCCTGTTTCATGCCATAAGCAATCATCAGCTCTCAATCAGCTGTCAGCCTATCAATCAAGAGTAAACTGGCTAGAGCTGAATGTAAAGTGCAGTCTGTTTATGTGAATAAAGACATAAGTAAGCAAGTTCCAAGTTCTTTAACCGTCCATTCTGTATAGTTTAAGAAGAACAGAACAGAATGAAACATGGTTTACTTGAATCACTGGATTATTTTGCTCCTTATCCAAAATAATCTGAGTCAAGTAAAGTCTTTATGAGATAGTGCAGGCCTGTTTCATGGCAGGCCTGCACTGTCTCATAAAGACTTTTCTTGACCCACTGGGTTTTTAATATATATATATATATATATATATATATATATATATATATATATATATACACTACCGTTCAAAAGTTTGGGATCACCCAAACAATTTTGTGTTTTCCATGAAAAGTCACACTTATTCACCACCATATGTTGTGAAATGAATAGAAAATAGAGTCAAGACATTGACAAGGTTTAGAAATAATGATTTGTATTTGAAATAAGATTTTTTTTACATCAAACTTTGCTTTCGTCAGAGAATCCTCCATTTGGAGCAATTACAGCATTGCAGACCTTTGGCATTCTAGCTGTTAATTTGTTGAGGTAATCTGGAGAAATTGCACCCCACGCTTCCAGAAGCAGCTCCCACAAGTTGGATTGGTTGGATGGGCACTTCTTTGAGCAGATTGAGTTTCTGGAGCATCACATTTGTGGGGTCAATTAAACGCTCAAAATGGCCAGAAAAAGAGAACTTTCATCTGAAACTCGACAGTCTATTCTTGTTCTTAGAAATGAAGGCTATTCCATGCGAGAAATTGCTAAGAAATTGAAGATTTCCTACACCGGTGTGTACTACTCCCTTCAGAGGACAGCACAAACAGGCTCTAACCAGAGTAGAAAAAGAAGTGGGAGGCCGCGTTGCACAACTGAGCAAGAAGATAAGTACATTAGAGTCTCTAGTTTGAGAAACAGACGCCTCACAGGTCCCCAACTGGCATCTTCATTAAATAGTACCTGTTAGAGCCTGTTTGTGCTGTCCTCTGAAGGGAGTAGTACACACCGGTGTAGGAAATCTTCAATTTCTTAGCAATTTCTCGCATGGAATAGCCTTCATTTCTAAGAACAAGAATAGACTGTCGAGTTTCAGATGAAAGTTCTCTTTTTCTGGCCATTTTGAGCGTTTAATTGACCCCACAAATGTGATGCTCCAGAAACTCAATCTGCTCAAAGAAGTGCCCATCCAACCAATCCAACTTGTGGGAGCTGCTTCTGGAAGCGTGGGGTGCAATTTCTCCAGATTACCTCAACAAATTAACAGCTAGAATGCCAAAGGTCTGCAATGCTGTAATTGCTGCAAATGGAGGATTCTTTGACGAAAGCAAAGTTTGATGTAAAAAAAAATCTTATTTCAAATACAAATCATTATTTCTAACCTTGTCAATGTCTTGACTCTATTTTCTATTCATTTCACAACATATGGTGGTGAATAAGTGTGACTTTTCATGGAAAACACAAAATTGTTTGGGTGATCCCAAACTTTTGAACGGTAGTGTATATATATATAAACTGTCTTGCCGTGCACATCACATGCACAATGTCCGATGGGGAAGGGGGAGGTGCCCACCATTGAGGGTTTCATTTAAGAAATATATATATATATATATATATATATATATATATATATATAGCGTTTTTTTCCGAAACCATCAATGGTGTTGAGTGCTCGACTAATGAGGAGCGGAATATCAACACGGATACAGGAAAAAAGTTATCAATGCATAGTAGTACAGGCCTGTTTTGTGCATCTCGCAGTCATCAGCTGCTAATGTTTTTTTCCACAAAGAATCATACAGTTAAGTTGCCCAGTGTCACGCCTCTAATCTCGGTTGGACAGCGACCAATCAGATGGGGAAACATTCAAATTATTGGAGGTGTTTGGTTGTGGTGAGGGGGTCTGTGCCTTGGCCACGATGCTTGTGTTGTGGGATGAAATAACCTGTTGAACATTTGGCATGGCCAAGGCACAGACCCCCTCACCATAATCAAACACCTCCAAGTGCAAATGCCATGTTAAGACATCGTGTCCTCTAGAAGGAAAATGCCAGATAGAGGGAGTCATCTACCAGGCATCGGTGACAAGAAAAGATAACTACAATGTGGACACTTACGTGAGATTAACAGAGGGCCCTTTTAAAATTAGGTTTAATGCCCATATGAGTAGCTTCAGAAATGAGCATGCGAAAAATGCAACAGCCTTAAGCCGCCACATTTGGTCATTGGTAGACAAGAGTATCAGTTATTCCGTCTCATGGGAAATCCTTGCAAAGAGTAGTGCATGTTCAGTTAGGGGTAAAAGTAACCTGTGCTTGGCAGAAAAATATTTTATTATTTGCAGACCTGATATGTCCACCTTGAATGATAGAAACGAATTGGCCACCAGTTGTAAACACCGAAAAAAAAATCTCCTTTGTAACTATAAGTAAAACGTCTTTATTATCCCCCCCCCCCATTAGATGATACACATATGACATTTATTAAGTTTTTTTAAATATTCTTTTTTTTATTATGCTATTTTAAATACGGGTCTTCCAAATATGTTTTTTTTAACTACCTGTCCTCCCAACTGTGCCCCAACGCCACCCATATACCTAATTCACATAAGTTACCTTGTTATATTTCTAATGTATGCCATTTTAACAGTGCCCTGGCCCCTAAATGCTTTTCAAACAAAACCCCAGTCCCACTGGTTGTAATGTTTTCTACCCCTCTATTGGTTGCTGTGCATCATACGTACCTACCCCATTGGCTGTTATAATTTGAATGTTTCCCCATCTGATTGGTCGCTGTCCAACCGAGATTAGGGGCGTGACGCTGGACAACGCAACTGTCTGATTCTTTGTGGAAAAAAACGAAACAGGCCTGTACTGCTATGCATTAAAATCTTTTTTCCTGTATCCGTGTTGAGATATATATATATAATCCAGTTAGTCAAGTAATAAATTCTCTATGAGACAGCACAAGCCTGTTTCATGCTATAAGCAATCATCAGCTGTCAAATGGATTGACATATGTGTATGTGTGTGTGTGTGTGTGTGTGTGTGTGTGTGTGTGTGTGTGTGTGTGTGTGTGTGTGTGTGTGTGTGTGTGTGTGTGTGTAACATGTCTTTATATCATCAAATCAATTAACAAAATGTTTTGAATCCTGCTCAATAATCCAGGTAAGGAAATTCCAGAAAGTTGAATCAGTTCATCTGGACAGTGGGAGAAACATTTCGTCCCTCAAGTGATTAAATAACGAAGTAATTAACAAAATGTTCAATGTCATTGAGATGGCATCAGTAACTAACCAGTGCTCCTCTTTGATTCTGATTGATTTTCCTGGCTTGATGAGCATTTCATCATGATAGCAGGGACATTTTGCCATGGGAACGCAGATGCCGTTGTCGTCCATGTAGAGTCCTTCAGGGCAGGAGCAACCGTCTACAGGCAGGAAGTCTGAAGTGCAGCTCTGCTGCTCTGAACCCAGGGATCTACACGCCTGCTGACATCTCTGAAGCTTGTAAGAGAAGGTCTGAGTCGCTGGGCAACTCCTCATATATTTATCTGTTGTTGTTTTTTAAGAGCATAATGAGGAGATGTTTCGTTAATGCGTCACTGACAAGTGTGGAAAAGGCAGGGGTAAGAAAAACAAAAACGAGAATAATTTCTTTTCAACCCTACCACATCTTCAAATCCTTACCACACACATGCTGTCTCCAGCCTGTTAAGAAGACTCTCTTTGACGCACAGGCTCGTGCATAGGAGGAGAACACGGCACACAGGCAGGCTTCACTCTTCTCACAGTTACAGCTAGAATAGACGCATCTCTGCAAACAAGCAATTTTCTTTAGAGGATTACACTTCCGACAGAGACGTAATGGGATGAAGCAGCGTCACAAAAGTTGCACCGTACCTTGTAGTATACATCAGGGTCAACTGTTGCATGACACTGGGCAAAAGTGCTGTTTGGATTCCTTAGTAAGGAGCACCAGTGTTCAGCGTACCTTTCTGAGAGCAGATTAACAGGGTTATTAGTTTTTCAGTATTGCGCTGAACTGTCTAAAAACGCCAATATAATATACACCGCAGACTCTGGATTAGTAAAGTTTCAAACGTAGAACCAAAGCGACATGCTTGACAAAAGAGAAACACACTACAGGAGAAACAGCCTAAAAGTGAAGTATACCATTTTCCACACTGAGGGAACAGGGATCATCTAGTCTCTCCTCCCTGTCTTGGCAGCTGGGGTTAGACTTCCAGGAGTTACCAAAAGAAGCTGCTGTGCCCTCCACTAACCCCTGAGGGGTCTTCATGTCATCAGACTGGACCCTATTGTAGTTCCCACACAAACCTAACGCAAACAAAAAGCACAGTCAGACTTTTAGCGGTTCATTTTGTCTGTCTCTCTAACACTACGGAACAACCGAGTCGGTGAATCCTAAAATATGCGAGTACTATACAGTATCTCATCCATCTGGTATGTTTTTTTATCTGACAGCCGACGTGATAAATTTCCAAACAGACTAAAACATTTTCTCGATAGTCATCATAATCAGCCAGAGGAAAACTTACCACGCGTCTTCGTCTTGTAGCTCGGGTCTAGCGACACATAAACTTGCATGATGGGGACATGCTGGATCTGGATTTGCAATCCAAAACTGGTCTGAAGCATGATGTGAAAGGATGAAGCCTGGAAAATGTTGATGTCCCCTATGAATGAGGAGAGACACCGAACAGCAACGTGTTAAACTAGGGCTGGACATACACAAGCACGTTTTTTGATGTTTAAGTCAAAGAAAAAGTGATATATATCTGTTTGAAATTTCAAATCCATCTCTTTATTCATTGCCATATTTAATATTGGAAATCAGTAAGATATGGCCTTACATCCTACCTGTGTGATATGGCAAATTGATGAACTGCGTATTGTGCCTTACTGTCCCTTTGGCAAGAAACTCTAAAACCTAAAAAAAAGAAAGAAAAAAAAAAGTTATTTCATCACCAATGATTGTCTTTAGGACTAAAATGAGCTTTGACAGGCTTCTACTTACATTGTTTCTGTCATTTCCAAGCAGGACCTTAAGAGCCTTAAGACAGGTGTCGAACTCACGGCTCACACATGGTGCCAGCTGGGCTAGGATGGTAAACTTTGGACTTGAACCATCCTAAAATAAACATGGTGTGAGCACATTATTTAGATCCCTGTCACTGATCATGTGTTGAACTGGTATTTGATGGGAGTCATGATTAAAAAAAAGCTAATTCACCTTGCTTTCCACCTTAGCTAGGGTGTAATAACAGCTTCCATGGAAGGTGTACCCCTTCCCATCAAAGGTAGTTATGTGTGAACCCTCTTCGATTGCACATGTAGCAGGGGTTTGTATGCTTTTGCAAGACCATCTACCAGCATAGCATGTGCTGAAACAAACCAATTGATTTGAGGTCGTTTAAACAAGCAGCTAAGCATAGAAGACAATGTATGCATGCATGTGTGTATGTACATGTGTAAGTACATAAGAATGTACATAGATATGTTGAGATAGTTTATAAAAACAATCAAGAAAACCAGTATCTATCTATCTATATCTATATGACTTACCACTCTTTGCTGTCTTGTTGATAAACCTCTCCTGTGTCGTAGACTTTGTCATGTTTGCACTGACATTCAGACTGAGGAATACATCCTCTCTCTGAAATATCATCCAACACCATGTCTGCAGAAGGCACATGCAAAATAGAATTTAAAAAAAACTTAGGAGACAAGAGTTAAATTTCAGACATAAAAAAATAAACAATGACATTCTCTTTTTTTCCTTTACTACTTTATTAATCCCCGTGGGGTAATTCTTTTTCTGCATTTAACCTATCCTAGCTAGGAGCAGTGGGCAGCCACCATGCAGCATCTGGGGACCAACTCTGGTTCATCTTGCCATGCCTCAGTCAGGGGCACAGACAGGAGTATTAAACTTAACATGCATGTCTTTATGATGGTGGGGGGGAAACTGGAGCACCCGGAGAAAACCCACCGCAGACATGGGGGAGAACATGTAAACTCCACACAGAAAACAACCTGGGATGACCTCCAAGGTTGGACAACCCCCGGGTTCGAACCCAGGACCTTGTTGCTGTAACTACTGGGCCACCATAAGAGATTTTTGAGGAAGTGAACATTACTAACCAGGAGGGCAGAAGCAGCCATCCATTTTGTGGTCTTCACACAGTGAGCTGGTGTCCGAGTGTCTACATGTATCAATGCAAGGTGAACCACTTTCCTCATGCACCATGTTGAATGGGCACTCCTTAGCTGTAACAGTAAAAACAATTAATGTGGTCTTTAATGTAATCTGTATTTTTTATCACAGGTCAATTCATTTCCTTTTTCTTCTTACACAGTACTCTTTCATGCTATCTGCTGAAGCAGTTAAAACATTTCTCTGCCAGTTTATTCAACTAGATGAACACGAGCAGAGAAGATGAGGGGGGGAAAAAAAAGCCATACTGCAGAACTGAGGTGTTCTCCAGTTGGGCGGCTTCCCTCCAGCGTGGGAACACTGACGAGAGTACTCTGACAGAGTACTGCAGACACACAAATCAGCTGTTATGTTGGCACAGCCACATACGTCCTGGATACAGGCCTGGATGTAGGGCTCAGGGTTCAGCAAAGAGGTGCAGGAGCTCCAGCCCTTGGAAAGCAGCAGTTGCTCACAGGTGCCGCGCTGAAATGTTTGAGAATGGAAGACGAAAGGTATCATGCAAGAACACACCACATTATCTCCACTAGTTGCGCCAGGCAGACTTTAAACTTACAAACTCTTTGCATGTGTCCACCACTGTCATTGCATCTTGCGACTGATCGTCCTCTTCATCGGGATCCTCACAATCAACATCAGGAAGATGGACTTTATATCTGTTGCCAAACTCAATGGGGCCGATTCTGCGATCTGTATATGTATATTTACAGCATCACTTTAGAAATGACAGACAACCAAATATGGACACAAAATACACTGTATAGTATGTATTCGTAAATATAATACATAAATAGAATAATGTAGATATTAACTGACCATCACTAATGAACTCATTGTAGATTGGAACGCCATTGAAATCTCCACAGAGTCCGCAAGTTCGATTGGCATAGTCATTATCCACTTCCACCTAATGTAGATTAAGCAATGGGCACGTTACAATTTCTTTATCACAATACAGGTAAGATCCTACATGAACTTTAATGCAAATGTGGACTATGCAATATTAAATGATATAATGCAATATTGTACATTGATTATATAGTGACGTATTTGTCATTGTCATGACCTATTTTCTTTCATATCGCTGCATTTGCATGGCCATTAGACAATTGTATTATGGATGCCATGTTATGGACATGAAATTAAGAATGAAAAGATGATAGCCCCCTTTTTTGAAAACCCAAGGACGTGACTGAGAAGCCATCCATTGTCAAATAATGATTGAGAATTTCAAGGCATAAAAAAAAAATCAAAAATTATTTTCTGCTTTAACAGAAAAATGGAAAACTCTCCCAATCTTTAACAAATAACCCCACATAAAAAATTACTTATACAGTCTCAACAAATTTTCTCAATTGCTTATTAGGTTTACTAGTAATTCTGTTGGAGGTATTGGAAATGTCCGTTGTTGATGTCTCACACATGATGTCTTATATGACATCTTGTATAATGATGCCTTATACAAGATACCCCTAGTTGCACTGTCAAAATGCTAATAATTTACTCACTATTAACTGTGTGCTAGCTGTAAAGTTCTTATGCTTATAAAATAAAGCTTAAACTTGAACTTTATGCTAGCTTCAGCTAGCTGTTTATTTTGTAACTCACGTTGTCTCGCTCTAGTGCTTCTTCTACTACCTGTAATCACGTTCAATCTCACAGAGGTCCCTTGAGGTGATACTGCCACCTATGGGTGACCGTCTGCTACCACATATCACTACACTAACTATTCTACCAGTCGAAGTATACCATAAATGAATAATGATCAATCATGTCAGTTTGAATAAGCTAGCGTGATGATATCGGTTTGTATAGATGATATGAATTCAAATATTACACTAGTTATGAACAAGATCTGTAATATATTGTAGCGAATTCGGGGGACAACGCAATCACAGAAACTGCCGCGGCCGGGAAGCGAACCCGTATCGCCCGCACCGCAGGAGACATCACTAACCGCTCGACTAAAGGGTCAGACTCGCCGACTAATGGCCAGCGTGTCTACTTATCCATGCACGTTACACTATTTTAGGTCAGTAGTTCATAGAAGCTTTACCATGACTGCATCATCTCCATTCCACATGACGACAATGCCAACTTTGGCTTGGAGCTTGGTGTAAACAGCATTTTGTTCCAGAGTCACTCCTGCATTATTGTATGGCAATTTGATGCTGGGAGAGAGATCACATCAATACATTTAAACTATGAGGGACAGAGAAGCCCAGTGGCTTGTAACACATTTTATGGTCAAAAGAAATCTGTATTGAATGTCAGTACAGTTATTACTTACAGCTCCCCATTCACAGTGACGCCGCTCTTAGTCAGGCGGAATAAGAGGTCATTGATGGTGACCGCTAAATATCTGATTGTTGGGTTTCCGTCCTTCTTGCTCCTCCTCATGTGCACTGAGAACTCCTGGTAAGCCTCATTGCAGTGCGAAACCAGGTTGTATTCACAGAGACCAGGGAACTGGTAGACGTCGCCATCAAAAGACTTGAAGTGTTCTCTGCCCCAAGTGCTGCAGATGCTGTTGACATGGCTTTGAACTGTAGAGGCAAAGAGAGAAAAATGAAGGCGTTGATTGTCCTCAACAATTATACCAGAAAATATAACAGCCAGTGCATGAAACCTGCATTTCTAAGTTTGTAAATCATTCAAGTTAAGTCACTGTTTGTTTGTTTTTCAGTTATACTTAAGAACCCAAAACACTCATAAGCTTACCCTGCCTGGCTTGGACACTTGTGGCACTGATAAGTGACAAAGCCAGGTAACATAACCACCTCATCATTACTGCTGTGGGCTCTCTGACCGCTGGGCAGGTAGTGTTCAGACTGCTCTTTGACAGCCCCTTATGTATGGATTACTCAATATTTCGTTCACACCCCTTTTCAATAGAAACAGTGCATTCATTATTTGGACATGGCAAACATGTTCAGAAAGGATATCAAGTGGGGCCCACAAATCTTGCTTTTGTACCTCCTACTCCTCCTTATCTCTTGATGACAAAATGGCTCAAGTCTCCTCATGTGTAAGGGAATTGATGGCAATAAAACTGTTATTCTTACAGTCTATTTCACACTTTTTATTACTTTTTTTTGCAAACTGAAATATGAAATTTCAGCATCGAGAAATATGTTTGGGTGGGTGAAATTTCTATTTTTAAAGTATATTTTAATAGCAACCTTTTATTTTCAGTGAGTAATCTTTTCCCCCAACCATATAGCATCCTCACACAAAGTTTAAGTATGTTAACATCCATCAGTCATCCATTATCCAAACCGCTCATCCTACCCAGGGTCGGGGGGATGCTGGAGCCTATCCCAGCAGTCATTGGGCGTTATGTTATGGTATGTTATGGGATATGTTAACATGGTATACGATAATCTACTGTATATGATGCCATAACAGCGCCTTTGATGATTTAGTCAATTTATTTCCAAAAGATAGTCACTAGTTATGAAGCCTCACATAAAGACCTGTTGTGGCTGAATAGAATAGTCAAGGCAATTTTATTTCTATAGCCCAAATATCACAAATTACAAATTTGTCTGAGTGGCAACACAACATCCTGTCATTAGACTCGAGTGTGTGTCCACCGCACGTGTCTGCCTAGTACACATAGGTGGTATCATCTAACAGATAATGTAAACACCAAGGGCTACGTGACGAGGATGTGACAAACCTTTCAGTATCTACCATCTCTCTGAAATTTGATCAGGTAAATGACTAACAGTAATGAAAAACTCCACCCTTACCAGAATGTGTTCACCAAATTCCTTTGTGGTTTTCAAATGAAAGTGTAAAAACCTTGATGACATAAATGGGTTATATTGTCTCACTGTAAAGCGTGCCTCTTCAAATTAACTAATGCGCTGCAGCTTACAATGCTTTTTAAGAAGTGGAAGGTTTCATTCAATAATGAATTTCAATTAAAGGAATTAGATTTGCCGTGAATAATTTCAAGTTAGGTTCTGTTACGACGTTTCTATGAGGTCTGCCCCACTGATCCTGGGGGAACACGCCTGCATTTACGAAGACCGCTTATAATAACATTTCATTTGCTGTGAGCGCTCTGATTGCAGATAGTTAATTATTTTAGCTGTGTCAATAAGCATGTCAGTAAGCATAACTGACCTGCAGACCTTCTGACAGTACGTGTATGATGTTAAGCCTTTGTAAATGTAAACTTATATTTGTTCAAGCATGAACATTGATTGTTTAAGTCAGTGCCATACATGTATGCTCTATGATATAGTGCCATGTATATGGTAAGATATTTTCTTCAAGCCCTGGGCATTGCTAGAAGAAGAGGCAAGGGTGCAAATTTACACAGCACTCATATACCTATTGTTTCTACCGACCTAAAATATTTAACGACAACTCGGGGCTGTTCCAACATTTTTGTTAACTGCTGGATGAATTTTTTTACATGAATGATGTTGGCGTGTCATGTTTCTTGTAGAACACTTGATTCATTGACCAAATATTTGCCAAAGACAATAATTGCCAACCGATTACATTGGTGTTACAAGTCATCAGCATCACCTGGACAACAATCATGTCTAGGTGTTACCACTCTGTGGTTTTCTACCACAGTAAGAGACGTAATGCCGTGCGTCGCTGTTCTAAGGCATTGTTTCTTAGTGTATGCCATCTGCTGAAACTTGTTTTCTGTGAGAGGTTTCACATTTACTAATACACACTGGCCGAGGCAACGCAATACCTAACCTGACACTTTCAAACAAGGGGTGAGGAACTTTGGATTTAATGTAGGAGCCTGCACCTTTGACATTAAAGTACACAATTTGGGATTCTTAAAGTACACGATTGGGATCATTAAGAGGAAATCCAACATTACGGGTTTCACAAAATGTTCATATATATACTATATAATATGTATAATAACCAGGCTGGCTTAGGCTGGCTTCTTATTTTAGTGTTTTAAAATTACTTGAAAGCAGCTTGCACTGTAAATGTCACATGTCGCATGTGTAAATCTCTCCTAGGTATTGCCATCTTGTGCACTCCCATTATGGATGGACTATTCTACTTTGCTGGCTCAAAGAGTAGTGACTGCAGAACTTTAGTAACACAAGCAACACATCTTCCCAGTCCCGTAAGCTTTCATGTATAAGGCCAGAGACCTTATACGTGAGACCTTAAACAGAGGCTGATAAGCATCCAGTTATGGTATCCACAGTAAAGGTGTTCCTTGCAACAATTTCTACCCGTCATGATGACAGTAGATGGACAAATGGGTTGTCAACCACTGCTCTGCGTTCTAAATTCATGAAAGGAGTATGAGGGACCAGCGCCCTGCTAAGGCTTCATCAGTGCCTAACTGGCAATTGGACGTGGTGTTAATAGCGCTTGCCCAGCCCCTCTTCCAACCCTTTCATCACAATGTCCAATAATTCCATGGCAGGAGCAAGAAAAATTAGGAATAACCTGATGTTGAGGATTTCTTCTCTCGTGAAAACCGTACTGTGGCCAAAACAACATTAAAATACAAAAGCATGCCATATGTGTGCCATCTTAATGGATCTGTGTGCGTACCTGGACAGCATGGATTGGCAGATGTTTAAACGGGCACCAACAGTCTGGATGAGTACACAGAGGCTGTGACGTCAAACATCAGCTTCTGTGAAGACAGCTGTATACAAACCAGGGTGTGTTAATGACAAGCCCTAGTTCACAGCCAAACTCAGATGGCTTCATTTGGAAAAGGAGGAGGCATTTACGAGCAGGGACAAGGAAGGGTTAATAGTGACAAAATACACAATTGGCAAGGCAGTGAATGTTGCCAATTGGGAGTATTCAGAGAACATGTAACAGCACTTCTCAGCCAACAATTCTGCCTCAGTCTGGAAAGGACTGAAGAAGGTCACCAATTACAAACATACACCTTCCCCCACGCTGAATGACTCCAGAATTGCTAATGAGCCCTATTTTTGAAAGACGTAAGCTGTGTTTCTCCCGAACGTACCTGGAACTTTTAGTCCCAAGGAATACTTTTCAAGAAACTAAAGGGTTCCTTCAGCCCAGTGTTGTTTGTGTTTCGATAGTGGGCTAAAGACCCGCAAAGATTAGGCAAATTGGTCTGCTGACATATGAAAATATGTCCCTAGGTGTGAATGTGTGTGTGTGTGTTGGCCCTGTGATGGACTGGTGGCCTGTCCAGGGTGTCCCCCTGCCTGCTGCCCAGTGACTGCTGGGATAGGCTCCAGCATCCCCGTGACCCCGAGAGCAGGATAAGCAGTTTGGATAATGGATGGATGGATGGATGGACATATGGAAAAGTGAGTTTTCTCAGTCTGGTCAGTCTGTTTCTTCTCCTATTCAAAAATATTTGAATGATTGTGTGAACAAAGAAATATGATATGGTGTGGTATTTCTGCAGAGCTGTAAAAGCTGTTTTATAGAGAGCATTATTAAGAAGTATTTTCGATGGAGTATAGTTTGTTTTTCCTTATGATGGCAGGCATGAGACGAAGTGAAAATATGTAATGTAAGCAGAGCAGCGCACCACAACACAAATGACCACACAGTACTTTGTACTTATTATCCATCCATCCATCCATCCATCATCTGAACCATTTCTCCTGCTCTCAGGGTCACGGGGATGCTGGAGCCTATTCCAGCAGTCATTGGGCGGAAGGCGGGGAGACATCCTGGACAGGCCGCCAGGCCATCACAGGGCCAACACACACAAACATGGGCAGCACGGTGGCGCAGAGGTTAGTGCGGTCGCCTCACAGCAAGAAGGTCCTGGATTCGAGCCCTGGGGTAATCCAATCTTGGTGGATCGTCCTCTGTGTGGAGAGGATGACCCACATGTAGGTCAGGTGATTTGGCCATACTAAATTGTGTGTGTGTGTTGTACTTATTGATTTGAGAAAATAGGCTCAGTATAATATTATGCATTTATCACAAAAATGCATGCCGGTATTTGTTAGGTTCCTAGTTCTTGGGGCAGTTTCTTTGGTGGAAACACAGCTAAAGTCAGTTCGGACTGTATATCCCAACCCCCCAGCCATCAGCCCCTGTACTCCAGCAGCCCCCCCCCCTTCAAGGGCCCATTACCATTACCAATGACTTCCCCCCCAACTCCCAGCCTGAGCACACCCCTCCCCCCAATCACACCTTCTCTGTTCAGAAGATTTTCAACACCTCCCTGGAGGACTGCAGGATGCCAGCCTGCCTTAAATCCTCCACCATTATCCCTATCCCTAAGACCCCAAGGATCACAGGCCTAAATGACTACAGACCCCTCGCTCTGACCTCTGTAGTGATGGAGACTTTTGAACGTCTTGTGCTGTCCCACCTCAAGTCCATCACCACCCCTTTCCTGGATCCGTTACAGTTTGCATACAGAGCCAACAGGTCCACAGGTGATGCTGTCAACATGGATTTCCACTCCATTCTCCTTCACTTGGACTCTCCTGGTACCTACGCCAGGATCCTGTTTGTGGACTTCAGCTCCCCATTGAACACAATCAGCCCTGCTCTCCTCCAGGACAGACTCTCCCAGCTCCATGTGCCCCACTTCACCTGCAGGTGGATCACTGACTTCCTCACCAGCAGGAGTCAGTACGTGAAGATAGGGAGGCACGTCTTGGACCCTCGGTTCATCTTTACCAATGCCCCCCAAGGCTGGGTCCTGTCCCCGCTGCTCTTTTCCCTCTACATTAATGGCTGCACCTCCAGACACCAATCTGTCAAGCTTCTGATGTTTGTGGACGACACCACAGTCATCAGACTCATATCTGAAGGTGACAAGTGTGCTTACAGATGGGAGGTGGACCACCTGGCTTCCTGGTGCAGCCAGAACCTGGAGCTAAACCCCCTGAAGACAGTGAAGATGGTGGTGGAATTCAGAAGAACACAATCACCCATTTTCCTCTGTTTATGCCTTTTGTAGCATCTGGTCTGGGATATTGTGAGTGTTGCACAGGGCCTTGGTTCTCACATACAGCTCTGTGGCAAATGCATCTGTGCGTTTGCCTCTCAGTGTGTCACATAGCTTGTTTGCAGATGACAGCTTCAGTCAGATTCAAGTTCAAGTACTTTATTTATTTGTCACATGCACAGAAATACAAAGTAAAACATGCAGTGAAATGAAGGGGGGTACTCCGTCTGTCATTATGTGAAAAAAGACATAGGCCTAGCTAAAAGACAAAAGATCAGTGCATTCTTAAGTCAAAATAAACAATAAATAATAAAAAAATACCCCAGCTGTCTCAAGTATGTGAAAGGTCGTATATGTTGAGAGTTCTTATGGCCTGTTGATAGAAACTTCTCTTTAGTCTCTCTGTTTTGGCCCTAAGACTACAGAGGCACCTACCAGACCCCAATAGCCTGAACAGTCCGTTGTTAGGGTGAAAAGTGTCGCTCATGATCTTCTTGGCTCTTGTCCTCACCCTTCTCGTGTAAGTGTCTGGCAGGATGGGGAGGGATGTTCTGCGCATCACTCTCTGCAGGTCAACTCGGTCACGGGCAGAACAGTTTCCAGACCTGGTGGTGATGCAACCTGTTAGGACGCTCTCCACAGCCGAGGAATAGCATGTCTTCAGGATGGAGGCGAGACCTTGAATTTCCTCAGCCTTTGGAGGAAGTAGAGCCTCTGTCTGGACTTCTTTAGAGTATGCTGAGTGTGAAGAATCCAGGTGAGGTCCTCAGCAATGTGTACGCCGAGGTATTTAAAGCTGGAGACCCTCTCCACAGGTTCCCCGTTGATCTTTAGTGGGTTGTATCCTTTCCCCTGTTGTCTCCTGAAGTCCACAACCATTTCTTTGGTCTTGCTGATGTTCAGGATCAGGTTGTTGGACTGGCACCACTGTGCCAGGTCATCTACTTGGTTCAGATAGGCCTGCTCATTGTTGTTGGAAATCAGGCCTATTACCACTGTGTCGTCTGCAAATTTGATGATGGAGGTGGAACTGTCTGTGGCTTTGCAGTCATGTGTGTAGATGTTGTACAGCAGAGGGCTCAGCACACAACCCTGAGGAGCACCTGTGTTGATGATCAATGTTCCGGAGGTTAGGCCGCCCACCCTAACCACCTGGGGCCGGTCAGTGAGAAAGTTGTACACCCAATTACACAACAGGGTGTTGATTCCTAGCGACCTCATCTTCGTGACTAGATTGAAGGGGACTATAGTATTAAACGCTGAACTGTAGTCAATGAACAGCATACATGTGCAGTTCCCTCTCCCACCCATCCAGGTGGGTTAAGGTGGTGTGCAAGAGGTTGGAGATGGCATCGTCTCTGCACCTGTTGTTTTTTTAGGCAAACTAGAGGGGGTCAAATGAGCTGACGTCAGGGCCACTGGTCGCTAGTCATTCAGGCATGATGAGCTGTTGTTCTTTGGCACAGGGGCAATAATGGACCGCTTGAAGCATAAGGGGACGATGGCTTGGGCCAGGGATGTGTTAAAGATGTATGTAAACACTGGAGCTAGCTGGTTAGTGCAGGACCCGGCCAGGGATCTCGTCAGGCCCTGCAGCTTTCTTGCCATTTACCCCCCTAAGGACCCTCCTCACATCACTCTCAGTGAAGGTGAACAGGGGTTCCCCGCTGTCTACTGTGGCCATTTGGCTGTTGTTGGTGCCGTTAGCCTCGTAGCGTGCGTAAAACACATTCAGTTTGTCCGCTAGGGAGGAACCCACATTCATAACCGAGCAAGGCTTGTTTTTAAAATCCGTAATGACCCGTAGTCCATTCCACACGCGAGCGGGTCACCTTCATTAAAGTCAGCTTCCACTTTGTCCTTATAGCGCCACTTAGCCTCTGACTGTCTTCCGCAGGCTGCAAGACACTGCTTTATAATCATTCATGTCACCAGTAATCAGCCCTGCATTGTAGGTGGTGGTGCGAGCTGTTAAGGCCGATCGAACTGCTCTATCGACCCATGGTTTCTGGTTCGGGAAGATCTTCCCTTCATTACTCTGGCTGACGCTTCGGAGAATCTCCGCTGGTAACCCTGTTGTGGTCCCAGGAAACTGATTTCTAATCTTTAAAAGCGTATCGCGATCATATGCGATCGTATTAAAGATAGATTCGGTGGTGATGAAACTCTGATATTTAGCCTCTTTGGAGTCGTTATCAGAGCTATTGATGTCAATGGCTCTTTTGTGTTCAGATGTTTAGCAACGACAGTCGTTGGAGGTGTTAGTTTCGACTTCGTTAGTGCTCCATTCAGTGGTCATGAGTCGTTGGAGCCGTTAGTGACCGACTGTTGTTCTTGGAGGCTAAGCTTTTGAGTCTCCTGGGTAGAGATGAAAGGATGGCATTGTAAGTGGGCTAAATATCTGAGTTTCATAACAAGCCAGTCAGACTAGCTTGGTCTAGTCAGAAAGGCACGAACTGATGAAGCCTCTTGGATGAGAGGCGAAACGTCTTCACGGATATATAACCAAGTCCAGTTGCACTTGATTCAATTCCTTTGGATAGAGGGTCATATCATATCAGTCAGTGAGCCCACGGATTGGATCAGCAATATGACCATAGTCCAAAGACCAGAAAAGCTGCGTATATGTCTACAGCCGCACCATCTCAACCAGGCACTCAGACACTCGCATTACCTCATGCCCACACTGGAGGATGTGCTCTATAAGCTGCCTAAAGCCAAAGTCTTCACACTGGTCGATGCAAGAGATGCTTTTCTTCAGTGTAAACTGGATGAGGCTAGCAGCCCCATGACCACCTTTTGGACCCCCTGGGGTCCGGAAGAGATGGTTGAAACTTCCGTTTGGTGTGTCAGTAGCCCCAGAGGTCTACCAGAGGAAACAGCATGAGCTGTTGGAAGGGCTTGAGGGAGTGGAGCCTATAGCTGACGACATCCTCATCATTGGTTGTGGCGACAGCGAGGAAGAGGCAAACAAGGACCATGATGACAAGCTGGTAGCCCTTCTGGACCGCTGTCGACAAGTGAAACTACGGCTCAGTGTCAAGAAGCTTCAGTTTAGAGTGTCTGAGGTGCGGTTCCATGGCCACATCCTGTCGGCTGCAGATCTAAAAGTTTTCTTTCTGTCTTTTAATTTCCCCTCCTTTTCCTCCCCAACTGTACTCGTCCAATTACCCCACTCCTCCGAGCCGTCCCAGTCACTGCTTCACCCCCTCTGCCGATCCGCGGAGGGCTACAGACTACCACGTGCCACCTCCGATACATGTGGAGTCGCCAGCCGCTTCTTTTCACCTGACAGTGAGGAGTTTCACCAGTAGGGGTGCAACGAATAATCGACGTAGTCGACAAAAATCGATGACCAAGTTAGTTGCCAACGAATTTAATTGTCGGTGAGTTGGGTGACATCATCGCGCGTGTTTTTTGCGCCGACTCAGAATGCTCTGACATGATGCAGGCATTACCGCTTACTGGACAAAATTGAACAATAGAGCAATGGCAACACCTTCGCGACCAAAAACATCCAAAGTGTGGGAGCCAAAAAGGTTGTAAACCGCAACATTTGCAAAGCTGACCTTGCCTGGCATGGGAGCACATCCGTTATGCTGGAGCATCTGAAGAGGAGGCACGTTGGCTCTCTGTGCGATGAAGACTCGTCTCGGTAAGTTAGTTGGCTAGTTAATGTAACCGAGGGTTTGTAGATGTCGCCTATACTGTATGAAACTATAAAATAACAAATACGGAGGTTCCACTTTCACACGAGGACCACTTTATTTGGATTCTTCCCCCAACAGAACTCCACAGCAACAACACTGCGTACAGCACTTTCCGCTCTCTCTTCAGCCTTCAAAATAAGAGCTCAAGGCATATACTTTGGCAACAGCTTATAAGAGGAACTTAAAATCACGAACAGGCTAAGTCCAGAAAAATAGGTTACATTAACTAGCTAGTTAATGTTAAAAGCCACGTTACTTCACGTTATGAGCTGTAACTCTTTCTATTTTAAAATACATTTTCTCTTGATCAATGAATTGCTAATGGCATCGAACATAGTAGCTAGCAAATAATAACGTATTGTAACCGGTTATTTGCTTGCTCGGTGCGGGATTCGATACGGGGTGTACTGCGCCTCAAGGCGACGTCACTAACCGCTCGGCTAAGGAGTCAGATCTATTAGCTAAGGGCTAACGTGTCTTATTAGTAGTTTACAATACATAGTAGCTAGCAAATAAGGTATTATTCACAACGATCCTGTTCACATTCCAAAATGTGCCCTAACCATACTAAAGGGTGAAGACTCGCGCACTCGCTTAACGATGCTCCAAAAATATAACGGCAAGCAATTCAGTCATAAGCTCGGTTAACGTTTCGACCACACATGTTGATTGTTAAAAAGGTCGGATAGCCAAATGTGGTCGGAACCAAAGCCAACATACGCAGGGAGCCCCCAGGTCCGAGTCTGAGATCCACTGACTTAACGGGTCTTGTCGGTCTCTTAAATGCTAAAAACGTGTTCCTTCCTACATGCCAGTCTTACAATGGTTCGTCTCGTTAAATTCCGTGTGTGATTTCACCGCGTGTTGTATGTTATCCAGGAACAATGAAGTCGACACCCCCAACCACCGTCGCTGCTAAACAAATGCAAACCAACAGCTCCGATGGCGACGGGGCGCGGCCATAACATCGGAGCACAGGAGAGCCACGCATATCTATGGCTCTGGCAACGACTCCTAGAGGATAAATACTGAGTCTCATCACCGGCCAGTCAGACTAGCTTGGTCTAGGCAGAAAGGCACGAACTGAGGAAGCCTCTTGGATGAGAGGCGAAACGTCTTGATTCAACTCCTTTGGATGGTTATCCAGCTAATTAAATCATATACCTAAAGACTCTTAATTCGTTTCGTGCAACTGAAAATCCTGCCGTTTATCCCAAAATCGGAATTATAGTAATGTAACCGGTTTTTTTCTTGCCAGGTGCGGGATTCGATACAAGGTGTACTGCACCACAAGGCGACGTCACTAACCGCTCGGCTAAAGGTTCAGATCCATTAGCTGGGGACTAATGTGTGTTATTAGTAGTTTACAGTCGTCATCCTCTCCCGGAAGTGCGCCCTCGCGCTTTGTTATTCCCGCGCTCCGAAGAGACTTCTGAGGATCTTCCGGATCCCACCGCTGCCACCAATGTAACCGAGGGTTTGTAGATGTCGCCTATACTGTATGAAACTATAAAATAACAAATACGGAGGTTCCACTTTCACACGAGGACCATTTTATTTGGATTCTTCCCCCAACAGAACTCCACAGCAACGACGCTGCGTACAGCACTTCCGCTCTCTTCAGCCTTCAAAATAAGAGCTCAAGGCATATACTTTGGCAACGACTTATAACAGGAACTTAAAATCACTAACAGGCTAAGTCCAGAAAAATAGGTTACAGTAGCTTTATCATATCCGTGATGAGGCATGGCCCAGGTAGACATTTACGCCCTCTTGTTTATTTCTTTTAAATTTAGATGGATTGTTTGATTTATTTGATTAAGGGCAAACTGCTGTAGTTTTGTTATATTGTATTGCTGCTACTTTGCTTATCCTTGGTTTAAAATTTTGACTGAAAAAATTGATATTGGAAATGAATTTTTATTTATCTTTTGTATCAGCAGGAAAGCTCATTAAAAGATGTATTTTTGAATGAAGTATTCATCTTTATTGTCTTTATTGTTTGTTATCACATGCCTAAAACAACCTCAAACTAAATTTAAAAGCTGATAGCTAAATAAGAGCCATTGAGTAACTGTGCGATTCATACTCCGAATAGTCGATTATTCGTTTCAATAATCGATAGATTATTCGACTATCGAAATAGTCGTTAGTTGCAGCCCTATTCATCAGGGGGGGCGTAGCGCGTGGGAGGATCACGCTATTCCCCCCAGTCCCGAACAGGCGCCCTGACTGACCAGAGGAGGCGCTAGTGCAGCGACCAGGACACTTACCCACATCCGGCTTCCCACCCGCAGACACAGCCAGTTGTGTCTGCAGGGACGCCCGATCAAGCCGGAGGTAACACGAGGATTCGAACCGATGATCCCCGTGTTGGCAGGCAATGGAATAGACCGCCACGCACCCGGACGCCCGAGAGAGGTTAGTTAAGTGTTGTGAAAGCATATGTGAAAGCTAATGAAAGTAACAGCACTCGCTATTGACAGAAAAGTCCACCACAAGACTTGGAAATCCCCCCCCCCATAATACCCCATTCAGTAAGGAACCCACTCTGCCAAATGATCTTGCCTATCCTGCGGTGGTGAGTCAGAAATGTACCGCTACCAGCAAGATGGTCTAGTAGAGCATCCAATTCAAAATAACCGCTTAGTTCCAGAAGTGTAAGAAGAGGCGTGTGTGTGTGTGTGTGTGTGTGTGTGTGTTTGTGTTTGTGTGTGTGTGTGTCAGACCAACTCTTGCACTTATGAAACTTGGAAAAAACTTTTTTTTTGTCATCCAGATCTGTGTTTGTCATTCAGGGCTTAGGATGAGGAAGATAGCTGTCATAAATGTAAATATTTATATAGCAATACTAACAGCTTAATCACTGGACCAGGGAGTATGACTGCCCAGATCCGGGTTGTTCCTGATCATTTTTCATGCCTTGCAAATGCGTTGTGTCAGTGTGTCTTCCAGTGAACTTCCTTCTGCTCAAGTTTACAATATTAAGACAACCAAAAGTACATGTTTCTCTAAAATGTGAGAGCCACATTTCATTATGTTAAAATCACCGCCCAGCCCTCAATTTACTCCAGGTCACAACATCTCCTGCAGGCCTCAGTACTTTACTATTGAAGTCTCTGGCGTTAAATGAACTATATTAGAAAATAAAACATCTCAGTGATTGGATGATATGCCTGCCAATCAAGCATAACACCAGTTGCTGTGTTGCTATGGTGTCTAGTCTATGGAGATATGTATTAGTGAGACAATTTCCTGTAAAAATTGATTCATTTCACTTTGGGAACTATGTTCTGTGAAGCACATATCATCATATGTTAATGTCAATGGCAAACCTGAAAACTGCTAGTCGCTCTATTCTATTCTGTTCTATTCTTTTTATATTCTTCCTTTGATACAGTTTGTAAATGGAACAAACAGAAAGCTTTTTTTTATTTACATCTGGGGACCACAGATGAAATTGTACTCTTTGTCCAAACTCTGGTAGTATTACTGCATATCATATCATATTGAATGAACGAATACATAAATAAATAAAAATGAAACTGGGTAGCTGGGTAGGCGGGTGAAACAACCCAGCTAAATAAATGAAAATGAAACTGGGTAGGTGATATGGTTGAATCAGTAAAATAAAAGACACCAGAGACGGGGAGAGAGTTGCAGTTTTTATGACGCATTGTTTTTGCTGAAAATTGCTTTTAAAAGTTCAGCATAAAAGATAGGGGAAAAGCAAAAGCAGGTTAACTTCTCTATGTATCGAGAAATGGTGGCATGTAGCGTTTCCATTAAAACAATGTGAAGCTGCGTCTCTTGCGGGCAGGACGTTCAGCAGGTTGGGTGCAGTCTGTGTGGCTGCAGCCGCACTCCTCCACGTGCATGTATGCATGAGTTACTACACTGCCATTCTGACAATGCAACTCAATAGTGCGATTGCTGTATCGTGACTCCTTGCAGCAAGAGCAAGTGTGCTGCATCATGGCTGCCATTTCGGAGTACCTGAAGGGTGCAATTGAAAAACACAGACCTCTGGGTAAATGGCAAACTACATATTAACAGTTGAAATATAAATCTCCTCCCTTTTCCTCCCCAATTGTACTTGGCCAATTACCCCACTCTTCCGAGCCGTCCCGGTTGCTGCTCCACCCCCTCTGCCGATCCGGGGAGGGCTGCAGACTACCACATGCCACCTCCGATACATGTGGAGTCGCCAGCCGCTTCTTTTTACCTGACAGTGAGGAGTTTCACCAGGGGGAGGTAGCACGTGGGAGGGTCATGCTATTCCTCCTCCCCCCCGAACAGGCACCTCGACCGACCAGAGGAGGCGCTAGTGCAGCAACCAGGACACACACCCAAATCCAGCTTCCCATCCGCAGACACAACCAATTGTGTCTGTAGGGACGCCCGACCAAGCTGGAGGTAACGCAGGGATTCGAACAGGCGATCTCCATGTTGGTAAGCAACGGAATAGACCGCCACGCCACTCGGACACCCTGACATTTAAAATACTTCTTTAATAGCTCCCCTGATCATTTCAAGATGTTGGTAATGTCATCACTTACTTGCTGAATGTGTTGCACTGTCCTTCACAATACGGCACGTCTACCTCCTCATTAGACTGGCAGCCATTGTGTTTAATGAAGGTCCTCATTGACCCTATCCTACACACCTTGTCTTTCTCAACACCTTTTTAGGAAGAGATATACCATTAGCTTGTTTTCATTCTAGAGTACATCATATCCAAAATAATCAAATAAAACATTGCGGCACTCACAAATTTCACAGCAGCCATTTGCAGCAGTCTGAATCGTGCCCTAAGGAGGCAAATGCAAACCATGTTTAAACACAATTAAAAGTGGCATTTGAGTTTGAATGCAGAGTTCCACTTTGTTGTAATGATAGTGGTGTCAGCTTGAAATGTAACTCAATAAACTTTCTAGAGCATGTTCGGTTTTCCATCCATCCATTATCCAAACTGCTTATCCTGCTCCCAGGGTTGCTGGAGCCTATCCCAGCAGTCACTGGGCGGCAGGTGGGAAAACACCCTGGACAGGCCACCACACACACACACACACACACACACACACACACACACACACACACACACACACACACACACACACACACACACACACACACACACACACACACACACACACACACACACACACACCTAGGGACAATTTAGTATGGCCGATTCAGCTGACCTACATGTCTTTGGACTGTGAGAAGACACCGGAGCCCCCGGAAGAAACCCACGCAGACACGGGGAGAACATGCAAACTCCACACAGAGGACGACCCAGGACGACCCCCAAGGTTGGACTACCCTGGGGCTCGAACCCAGGACCTTCTTGCTGTGAGGTGACCACGCTAACCACTGCGCCATGGTGCTGCCCATGTTCAGTTGTATTTCTGTTAGATTAATATTTGTTTGCTCTAAATGATACTTACAGGCTGGCAGTTGCTCTGCTGGAACAGTGGGCAGATAATGTCTGAAATAGTTGTAATCAAACTGTCACCACTTCTGGTGCATGAGGTTTGCTTGCATTTATTCTCAGGAGGTGACCAGGTTTCTCCTGACTGGAAAGACAGACAGGTGAATATATGCGTACACACACACAATGACACATCATGATCCAGCCAATATGATAATGTTGCTCAGCTGGTAATTTCCCTCTTACCTTCAAGAGCTTCTCAGTTCCACTGACATTGAGGACACAGTGGGTCTGTACACATCTCCCACAGCATTCGTCTGAATCAGTGACATACGTATATCCCTGCATGAAAGGGAAGACCTTATTGGCTAAAGCCTGTTCACGTTTACAGTATTGTGCCAGTTAAGCAAACAGTCAAAGTGTTTCCTATGTGTTTTAATATTATAATGGAAAATAATGATTACTCTTACCGGTTTGCATTTCTGGTCACACTGCTGAATCTGACAGACTACTTTCAAAAGACCATTGTTGGGGTCCAGCTCTTTGCTGCTGCAGACGCAGTCGTGACAGTCCAACACGTTGACTAAAGCACCAGGCTAGGGAAGCACATAGCAGAAGCCTGACCATACTGATCGGCATAACCTCACATTGTGGCAATACATTGAACGTGCAAAGACACACGTTACTTACCTTGTGTTCCACGCCATCATGAACACAAACTCTTTTACGGTCTAGGAAAGTATTAGACACACATGTAAGAGTTGCAAGAAAAATTTTGCCATTGTCATTTTATTGTCAATCCAAACCCTAAACCCAAAGATTACCACAGGTGAGTTGTGGGCAGCACCCTCCACCGGGGATGGCAACTGATTGCATGTATCCAACTGGACATTTTGTTTTGATGGGTGGACAAGTCCTGCTGTCACATCCTACGGAGATGAAGATGGTTTAGTGGCGTTTTTATTGAATGACTGATTTTGAAGCAACTCCACTTAAGAAATAAACTTAAAGCAAAATGCTTTAAAAAAAAAAGATGTGTGTGTGATGTGGATCTCACGGCAAACGGAAGAGGTGCAACAAGGGTCTTCCGGATTAGTTTGGTTGATAGGGATGTATCCTGGTTCCGTGCAATTGGCCACGGGCAGTGCTGGGCACACCTTCGGCTTACAAGTCACAGACTTGGTGGACTCCTCGCAAACACAGTTTTGGCAGTTTTGCTCAAAGCTCTCGTTAAACTGTAAGAAAGAGTTATGCGTACGAAGCACATTTAGTTCTCTCACTTTAAACACCACAGTGATTGAACAACTAAGAGGAAGAGAAATTTAAGCATGCATGAACAGCAGAAGACTCGGCTCACCTCACGTGGGATGTGGGCCACATCGAGACATCCTGTGTGATCACAAGCGCTATATTAGAGCTGGATTACTACAATGATGCAGTCGCCTTAATGATAACTCTGAGTTGAGAAAACAAGTCGTACTCACCACATTTATTAACACATATCCCGGACGCTTTGTTGAAGAGCGTCAAGCCATCAGGACAAAAGCAGCCCTCCATAGTGACATTGATAGTGGATGTTTCAGGTCTGCAATAATTAATCAAGTTAGGGCAACTAGATTTCCCAGTCCTATTTTATTCTCTTTGCTATCCACCACTGTAATCTTTGTATCTTGTGCGTGACAAAATTAAACATACTGGTTGTCCTATGCATTATTTGTCATGCAAAACATAGCGTATGGCCAACACATTTGGTTTTAGTGATAACTTACTCGTCATCACAGGTTGGCTGCTCTACTGGACCACATGGCTTGTAAATTTTGTCTGACGGGCAGTTACTTGCTGTTAATGGAAAACAGAGATCAGTTAGTTGGATCCTCGTAACTTGTGAAAAAAATATTGTAAGGAAACATTTCTGTATTCATTCACAATAGGTGCACTGCCAGCAGTAAAATGAGTAGGCTGGCTTACCACAGAGTGTGGTGTGGTTCCTCCAGTGGACGCAAACCCCTGCCTCAGCACAGGCAGCAGCATAAATTTGCAAGCTTGTGCACTGCATTTCTGCATTTGCAGTATGACAGCTATCAAAAGTGCAGCCCTGATAGAACGAGTCGGGAGAGATGAGTGGATGACATTCTTTAAACACCCTGTTGAAACAAAAGCCCGGATTTGAAGGAACTGCATTTAAATTGATATTTCAAATGTATTGCCAAGTAAATTTTGCTCAGTTTTCTACACAGTGAAGTAGGATAATCTAATATTATGTGCATATAAGGTAACCACTACTGCGAATCAGGATATGCATACCCGCTTTTAAGCAGATCACATACAGAGCTTGATTTGCATGGTCTCTTTATTTCTGGAACCACAGTTGTGAGGATGGTTGGTATCTGGCAACTGGGCTGAGGAATGATTTTTGCCAGCCAGTAGTCTGCCATTACAGCACAACTTTCAACAAGTTGGCCATCCGGTAACATACAGTCATCAGCCTGGTTGTTGTTGCACGTTCCTGACAGAGCAGTCAAAAGAACAATCAATATTTCTCTTCAAATACATGCAATAATCTGCAGTTATGTCCCACAGCGTAAAGAATTCTTACCACAATGGCCCTGTGTGTTTTTGCCAAAGTATTTAAATGGAAGGTCGACACCAAATCCGGTCAATCCAAAAGCAACTACAACTTGGAATTCAGAGATTTCCAAAACCAGCGAAAGCCCCGTGTTTACAATCTTAATGCCTTGACTTGAAAAGGGTAATTTCAGACCAGTTCCATTAAGGAGAGCCTAAACATAAGAAACACAAGTAAATATTCGACAAAATGAGAAAAATAACAGGTATTGATACATAGCACATACCTCCACATCAAAACAACAGCATTGAATTGATTACTGATCTTTTAAATTCTATCCTAACTTAAAATAAGGCAGTGATATGACCTGAAAATAAGCATGGAAAGGTATTTTACCTCCATTTGAACTGCTCCAATGACATTATGATTTATGAGTGTGATAACTTGTGACCGATAGGCTACAATGATTGATCGAGGACATGACACAGCTTCAGTGACATCACAGACAACATTGTCAATATAAATTGATAAGCCGTGTTTCGGTACAATTTCCTCCATTAAGACATAGGTACAGCTTCCTTGATAAGTGTAGTAAAGGCCATCAAATGTTTTATAATGGGGGTCTCCCCAACCGTCACATTTACCTGTAAAGACACAAAACATAAGGAGTTATTGTTTTGTACTAGTTTTATTCATCAAGTAAGAGTGAATGATGACTGCCTTGTACTACCTTAGCCATAAATACTCACAGTCACAAGCGTAATAGTCGCAGCAATTGGTTTCATTGTGCACAATAACTGGTTTCTTTCCATTAGCACAAGTGATTTCCTTAAGGGGTGGACACTCATATGAAATTATTTCAATTGTGTTGTTCTCAATGCATCTGGCCAGTGTGCAGTTGCAAATGAAAAATGTCTCGTTTTGCTGATGTGAAGAGGAAGAGAATAGTGAAAATCACATAAATGCAATGTCCAATTTGGAAACTTGGCAATGATGTAACATACATACATTGACATATGATGTCAAATAACACACTTCTGTGGCAAGACAGAATATATGAGGTTTTTTACCCCTTTATCCCATTCAGGACAGGTGGGAACATAGGGTGTGGGAGCGGGTGCAGGCGTTGACGAACAAGGGCTAGTCTCATTGTGAATCTCGCAAACATCAGAGCATATCATTGTGAGACATATACCTGATCCAATGTGTTTCTTGTCAAATATTACCTCCCCTGAAATGAAAATGAAAATGAAACATCTTAGGGATGGATTTATCAGTGGTAAACCTTTTGAATAAGAAACCTCATTTGGCTTTAACACTCCAACTAAGATATATTGGAATGACAAAAATGATTAACTATGATGATCATTATCTAGTTTGTTTTTTTTTGTCCAGTGTAATAAAGCTGGAAAATTACAAGTGAAACAGTCCTATCACCCATGAGCATATATACACATGCTAATGCATTGAATGTCATGGCCACATATATACTAGTTGTAGCTAATAATTTACATGATTAAAAAAAAAATCAAAACAAGAAAATCCATTCAGTTCTGAAAATAATTTCTTATATGAAATTGGAAAGATAAAAAAAGTGTTTCCCTCTTACCTGGCCGATAATGTTTGCCATCAACAATACAGAAGCATTCTGTCGTTCCTGATGTGAGAGGTGTGGTAGATTGTCCAGGTGCTGATGAAGTCTCAGTAGTGGATGTGTGTGGGGACGTAATACTAGATGATGAAGTTGTTGTCGTCACAACAGTGGGACGTGATGACACTTCAGTTGATGTAGGGGATGTGACTCTTGTTGTTAATGGTGTTGCTGTAGGTTGTAAAGTAGTAGTGGTGTCAACAAGCGGAGCTGTAGGTACTATGGACACTGTGGGCTCTGTGGGACCAGTGACAACTGAATGAAATGTTGTTGTTAAGGATGTGGAAACCGTGGTTGGCACACTTTTTTCTGTTGTTTGCAGTATTGTTGTGGACAAAAGAATGGTTGACATCTCCTCCTTTGTACTAGTAGAGTATGCAGTTGGTTTGCTTGTAGAAGTAGTCATGAGACTTGCTGTTGCAGATGTTGTTATATTAGGTGGTGACGTGGTTGTAGTGAGAACAACAGGAGTGGATGTTTCCTCAGGTGTAGTAGGGGGTTCAGTTGGCTTGCTTGTAGATGTAGTTGTGAGACTTGCCGTTGTAGATGTTCTGTTAGGTGGTGACGTAGTTGTAGTGAGAACAACAGGAGTGGAAGTTTCTTCAGGTGTAGTGGAGGGTTCAGTTGGTTTGCTTGTAGATGTAGTTGTGGGACTTTCTGTTGTAGATGTTGTTATATTAGGTGGTGACGTGGTTGTAGTGAGAACAACAGGAGTGGATGTTTCCTCAGGTGTAGTAGGGGGTTCAGTTGGCTTGCTTGTAGATGTAGTTGTGAGACTTGCCGTTGTAGATGTTCTGGTAGGTGGTGACGTAGTTGTAGTGAGAACAACAGGAGTGGAAGTTTCTTCAGGTGTAGTGGAGGGTTCAGTTGGTTTGCTTGTAGATGTAGTTGTGGGACTTTCTGTTGTAGATGTTGTTATATTAGGTGGTGACGTGGTTGTAGTGAGAACAACAGGAGTGGATGTTTTCTCAGGTGTAGTAGGGAGTTCAGTTGGCTTGCTTGTAGATGTAGTCGTGGAGCTTTCTGTTGTAGATGTTGCCATCGTTGGTGTTGTTGTTGTAGTCACAATAGGGGTTGGTTTTGTTTCTGCAGTTGTGGTAGTTGATGCAGGCTTAGTTGAAGTAACAACTATTGTGGTTGATGGTTTTTCTTCAGTTGTTGAAGAAGTCGTTGAAGGAGGTTCAGTTGAAGGAGATGGAGTGGTGGGACATTCAACACAACATTCTACCTTGATCTCATAATCAAAACATTTAAATGGCGGCCAAGTCTGATCCTCCTTCCTACATATCAAACCAGATCTTACATCACAGGTAACAACTTGATGAGTTAAATGTAAAAAGTCTTCAAAATTCATGTTTGGATGGCCAGATGCCCTGCAAATAATGTCATTTGGAGTTTCACACACATGTTTGCCACTGTTTGTGATGTTCTCATATGTCTCCCAGTCACTGCCATCATTTTTAACATCATGGACATTAAACCATTCTGACCACTCACAAGTTGGAATACAAGGAGTTGAGGCAGTGGTAATGGTTGTGGCTGGTGCAGTAGGTGTGGTTGTATAAGTAGTTGTTGTTGTAAGCGATGTAGTTGCAGTTGTGGGACTGCCTGTTGTCGATGTTGTTTGTGTTTCAGGTGTTGTTGTGGTGGTCGTCACTATTACAGTTGGTGATGTTCCTTCAGCCGTAGATGGGGACACAGTTGGTTGAGTTGTAGACCTAGTTGTACTGCTGCCCACAGTTGGTGATGTTCCTTCAGCCGTAGATGGGGACCCAGTTGGTTGAGTTGTAGACCTAGTTGTACTGCTGCCCACAGTTGGTGATGTAGGTAGTGTAAACACCGAAGTGACCGATGTCCCTTTAGTAGGGACAGATGTTTCTTTCGTTGAGGCAAGGGGTGTGGTTGGTTTGGTTGTGGACTTAGTTGTAGTGCTGCTTGTTGTTGTAGATATAAGGGGTGGTAAAGTGGTTGATGTTTTGACAAGAGTGGTTGATGTCTCCTCCTTTGTACTAGTAGTGTATCCAGTTGGTTTACTTGTATATGTAGTTGTGGGACGTTCTGTTACAGATGTTGTTATATTAGGTGGTAATGTGGTTGTAGTGAGTACAACAGGAGTGGATGTTTCCTCAGGTGTAGTAGGGGGTTCAGTTGGCTTGCTTGTAGATGTAGTTGTGGGACTTTCTGTTGTAGATGTTCTGTTAGGTGGTGATGTAGTTGTAGTGAGAACAACAGGAGTGGAAGTTTCTTCAGGTGTAGTGGAGGGTTCAGTTGGTTTGCTTGTAGATGTAGTTGTGGGACTTTCTGTTGTAGATGTTGTTATATTAGGTGGTGACGTGGTTGTAGTGAGTACAACAGGAGTGGATGTTTCCTCAGGTGTAGTAGGGGGTTGAGTTGGTTTGCTTGTAGATGTAGTTGTGGGGCTTTCTGTTGTAGATGTTGTTATATTAGGTGGTGATGTGGTTGTAGTGAGAACAACAGGAGTGGAAGTTTCCTCAGGTGTAGTAGGGGGTTCAGTTGGCTTGCTTGTAGATGTAGTTGTGAGACTTGCCGTTGTAGATGTTCTGGTAGGTGGTGACGTAGTTGTAGTGAGAACAACAGGAGTGGAAGTTTCTTCAGGTGTAGTGGAGGGTTCAGTTGGTTTGCTTGTAGATGTAGTTGTGGGACTTTCTGTTGTAGATGTTGTTATATTAGGTGGTGACGTGGTTGTAGTGAGAACAACAGGAGTGGATGTTTTCTCAGGTGTAGTAGGGAGTTTAGTTGGCTTGCTTGTAGATGTAGTCGTGGAGCTTTCTGTTGTAGATGTTGCCATCGTTGGTGTTGTCGTTGTAGTCACAATAGGGGTTGGTTTTGTTTCTGCAGTTGTGGTAGTTGATGCAGGCTTAGTTGAAGTAACAACTATTGTGGTTGATGGTTTTTCTTCAGTTGTTGAAGAAGTCGTTGAAGGAGGTTCAGTTGAAGGAGATGGAGTGGTGGGACATTCAACACAACATTCTACCTTGATCTCATAGTCAAAACATTTAAATGGGGGTTGAATCTGATCCTCCTTCCTACATATCAAACCAAATCTTACATCACAGGTAACTACTTGATGAGTTAAATCTACATAGTCTTCAAAACTCATATTTGGATAGTCAGATGCCCTGCAAATAATGTCATTTGGAGTTTCACACACATGTTTGCCACTGTTTGTGATGTTCTCATATGTCTCCCAGTCACTGCCATCATTTTTAACATCATGGACATTAAACCATTCTGACCACTCACAAGTTGGAATACAAGGAGTTGAGGCAGTGGTAATGGTTGTGGCTGGTGCAGTAGGTGTGGTTGTATAAGTAGTTGTTGTTGTAAGCGATGTAGTTGCAGTTGTGGGACTGCCTGTTGTCGATGTTGTTTGTGTTTCAGGTGTTGGTTTGGTGGTCGTCACTATTACAGTTGGTGATGTTCCTTCAGCCGTAGATGGGGACCCAGTTGGTTGAGTTGTAGACCTAGTTGTACTGCTGCCCACAGTTGGTGATGTTCCTTCAGCCGTAGATGGGGACCCAGTTGGTTGAGTTGTAGACCTAGTTGTACTGCTGCCCACAGTTGGTGATGTAGGTAGTGTAAACACCGAAGTGACCGATGTCCCTTTAGTAGGGACAGATGTTTCTTTCGTTGAGGCAAGGGGTGTGGTTGGTTTGGTTGTGGACTTAGTTGTAGTGCTGCTTGTTGTTGTAGATATAAGGGGTGGTAAAGTGGTTGATGTTTTGACAAGAGTGGTTGATGTCTCCTCCTTTGTACTAGTAGTGTATCCAGTTGGTTTACTTGTATATGTAGTTGTGGGACTTTCTGTTGTAGATGTTGTTATATTAGGTGGTGACGTGGTTGTAGTGAGTACAACAGGAGTGGATGTTTCCTCAGGTGTAGTAGGGGGTTGAGTTGGCTTGCTTGTAGATGTAGTTGTGGGACTTTCTGTTGCAGATGTTGTTATATTAGGTGGTGACGTGGTTGTAGTGAGAACAGGAGTGGATGTTTCCTCAGGTGTAGTAGGGGGTTCAGTTGGCTTGCTTGTAGATGTAGTTGTGAGACTTGCCGTTGTAGATGTTCTGTTAGGTGGTGACGTAGTTGTAGTGAGAACAACAGGAGTGGAAGTTTCTTCAAGTGTAGTGGAGGGTTCAGTTTGTTTGCTTGTAGATGTAGTTGTGGGACTTTCTGTTGTAGATGTTGTTATATTAGGTGGTGACGTGGTTGTAGTGAGAACAACAGGAGTGGATGTTTCCTCAGGTGTAGTAGGGGGTTCAGTTGGCTTGCTTGTAGATGTAGTTGTGAGACTTGCCGTTGTAGATGTTCTGGTAGGTGGTGACGTAGTTGTAGTGAGAACAACAGGAGTGGAAGTTTCTTCAGGTGTAGTGGAGGGTTCAGTTGGTTTGCTTGTAGATGTAGTTGTGGGACTTTCTGTTGTAGATGTTGTTATATTAGGTGGTGACGTGGTTGTAGTGAGAACAACAGGAGTGGATGTTTCCTCAGATGTAGTAGGGGGTTCAGTTGGCTTGCTTGTAGATGTAGTTGTGAGACTTTCTGTTGTAGATGTTGCCATCGTTGGTGTTGTCGTTGTAGTCACAATAGGGGTTGGTTTTGTTTCTGCAGTTGTGGTAGTTAATGCAGGCTTAGTTGAAGTAACAACTATTGTGGTTGATGGTTTTTCTTCAGTTGTTGAAGAAGTCGTTGAAGGAGGTTCAGTTGAAGGAGATGGAGTGGTGGGACATTCAACACAACATTCTACCTTGATCTCATAGTCAAAACATTTAAATGGGGGTTGAATCTGATCCTCCTTCCTACATATCAAACCAAATCTTACATCACAGGTAACTACTTGATGAGTTAAATCTACATAGTCTTCAAAACTCATATTTGGATAGTCAGATGCCCTGCAAATAATGTCATTTGGAGTTTCACACACATGTTTGCCACTGTTTGTGATGTTCTCATATGTCTCCCAGTCACTGCCGTCATTTTTAGCGTCATGGACATTAAACCATTCTGACCACTCACAGGTTGGAATACAAGGAGTTGGGGCAGTGGTAATGGTTGTGGTTGTAATTTCAGCTGTAGTTGTTTTTGTAAGCAATGTAGTTGCAGTTGTGGGACTGCCTGTTGTCAATGTTGTTTGTGTTTCAGGTGTTGAAGTGGTTGTCACTGTTATAGGTGGTGATGTGGATAAGATTGGGGGACATGGGTAATTTGTATGTATCACTGTTGCATTGATGCAAATTGCATAGTAGCACATTCCCAAATTGTCAGTCACATTGTATATAACTTCATTCTCCTCATATCGAGTCCCATTGTAAAAGCAGCCATCACACTTCTCAACACATTCCTGGTTTTTCTCATCAAATATGGGTTTGTCGTCTGGGCATACTGGATAACAACCTATGGAAAACCACAGCACATCATATTAATCATTGACATACGGTATTTAATGATTGGAGGAACTACCTAACATTTATTCAAAATAAAGAGAATGTTGAACATTAACATCAGGCAGGTGGTGTGTCTTATGTCTTCCACAAAGAAAAACAGCCAAGTAAAAATTTAGGTCAACATTTATTTCATGATGACTAAACTGGGACAGCGTGAAAAAAATACATTGCTTAGTTGGTCTTTTACCTTCCAGGTTGGGTAAAGGGTTGCTACATATTCCTTGTGGATCCAAACAGGTCTTGTAACAAGGTGTATGACAAGGGTGGTAGTGCCAAAGGCATTCAGTAGCGTTGAATGGGCCATTGAAGTAATCACAGAAGACCGCTAAATGGAGGAGATGCAAGGGTTTATATTTAGTCGGAGTGCGCTGAAAGTTGATTTAAAATAGCCAACATTATAGGTTATACAAATTGTGATCCGGTTGACCAGTCTTTTATTTCTGTGACTAAATGTTAGATTATTCATAATGATGCGATGTTTAATATTTCTGCTTTCTTGAAACACAATAGGACTAGCATTAGCAGGGGCTGCAGCATTCAATTGCTCATTGAAACAAATTGTCAACTTCTCCGATCAGGGCGGGTTGAGCGTTGCTGTTATTATTTGAAGGCCCTCTTCAGGAGGTGAGAATCTCAAACACATTTCTTCTAAAAATCTTCTGTAAAAATCTCTTGTAGTCTTATATAGCGTAGCGTAATGCTCAAACTATCTCAGTGCCAGTTGAAGCTGGTGTAGAATGATTTTTGCCCCCTTAAAGAGATACTTTCATGCTGTTTCTGAGCACATTTTTGGTTTGAATTACAACCGGAAAGGTAGGTGTGGTTTTATGATTTCATAGCTATTGGCTACTGAAATTCAGGGCGGTCGTGTAGGCGTGGCTGGGTGGGCTAGACCGCTTGCCGTAGAAAAACTAGAAAGTCACTGGTGACAGCCCCCTTCCTGCTTTGTCGTCACTTTACAAAAAAACAAAAACAAAAAAAAAGGCAAGCGACGAGACCACCGACAGCAGCTTTGTGGTTGAGGATGTGGAAGACGATTCCTCTTTCTCAGTGGGAAGGTGACTACTCGCCTCACGAATACGTTGCTCAGCCGATACAGCCGTATTCCTTCGAGCCAAAAAGGTGCGTCTCCGCGTTTGCGGCGTCCCGCTACGGACGCGCCCTCTATGCTAACGTTAGTTCGTCACGCGGCAAATTACCGCATTTTCGCCAAGCAGTCACGTGATTCTGATGACGCACGCGATTCAAGGTGGAGGGCAGGAAGTGAAAAGCAGAATGGACGAGATGGCGCTAGTTTGGCCCGAACGGTGCTAGCTTTGACGATATTGTAAACTACCTTGTAGTGCAGTACACCTCGTATCGAATCCCGCACCGGGCAAGAAAATAACCGGTTACAATATTATGAGAGAAAGGTATAAACAGAAAGTAAGCTATGTTGGACATGATCCTTATGTTATGAAGAGTGATTTTTTTTTTTGACGAAGTGGTCACTGCACACGCGCGCGTTATCCGACTTCGCTCCTCCCGACTACAGACGGTGGTTCCCAAGCCATTTTTTCCGCCGTTTTCGGTCAACTACTTTAATTCCCCCCCATGAACAACAACTTTTGGTACTCAATAAAAAACTCCTTGTGGTTTCTCAGTTAATGACGGCAAAAATAGGCATTTCGAAATTTTGTGATAGTGCCTCCAATGTAGAAAATCACTTCCTGCCCTCCATCTGTAGTTCGTGACGTCATATGCAAATGTAAACTACTAATAATACACATTAGTCCCTAGCTAACGGGTCTGACCCTTTAGCTGAGCGGATAGTGATGTCGCCTTGTGGTGCAGTACACCCTGTATCGAATCCCGCACCGGGCAAGAAAATAACCAGTTACACAAACAACCTATATTTCTCGTCTGGCCATAAATGTGATTTTAGGGCTACCATTTGTCTAATCAATCACATCCACACTCCTTACATCGAGTAACAACAGGAAAAAAAGGATTTTGATGCAAGTATCTCTCTAATCTATTGATAGCGTCCCATCCATCCATTCCATCCATTTTCCGAACCGCTTATCCTGCTCTCAGGGTCGCGGGAATGCTCGAGCCCATCTCAGCAGCCATTGAGCGGCAGGCGGGGAGACACCCTGGACAGGCCACCAGACTATCACACAGGGCCGACATACATTCATACCTAGAGACCATTTAGTACAGCCGATTCTCCTGGCCTACATGTCTTTGGACTGTGGGATGAAACCGGAGCCCCCCGGAGGAAACCCACGCAGACAACATGCAAACTCCACACAGGACGAACTGAGACGACCCCCAAGGTTGGACTACCCCGGGGCTCGAATCCAGGACCTTCTTACTGTGAGGCGACCGCTCTAACCACTGCGCCACCTTGATAGCATCCCGTGAAATTTAAAATACAGCAAAACTTCAGGGGATGATCCTGCTAATTTCTGACGTTAACAGACTTTTGGGGAGTAACCATTTCATTACGTTTTCTGGTTGTCCTCTCCTGATTGGCAACATAAGGTTAAAGTTCCTTTCATAGTATTTCTCGATTGTCAAAACTGACAAATGAGGGTGATATTAAACAAACTAAAAAATGTACTGTGGTAATTTTAAGAGCAGACGTGGTGCATCTGTATTACTAATCAAATAACTTTCTTTTACTGTCCTCTCGCTAATTGATACGGTCTAAAGCAAAAGCAAGATTATGGTTTACTTACGACAAATTTCCGGGGTTCTCCATGCAACACATACACCGGCCTCACTACAGGCTTGAGCATAAGCTGCTACTGCCGTGCAGAAACACACACAATCTCCTCCGGTATCACAGGCACAAGAGTCTTTGACGCAGTTGTCATAAAATTTAGTGTGGTCCACCTGTATGTATAGTCATTACACACGATAAGCTAATTATTATCAAAGGCTGTTCTATACTTGTCAAGTACTATTAAGAAAAATCATTCATTGAAACACAAACTTAACAATGCACTTTACCTTGTTGCGGCAATTTTTAAAAGTGTCTCCTTTTATGATGCTGCATTGTAATTTGGCCCAGTTTTGTCGATTGGGTCTCGCCTCACAGGGGTCAACATTTGCCACTGCGTCTGGGCAACTACTGGAGGCTTTCCAGCTGTTCGCAAACTCCAAGACACTGCTCACGACCAGCTGACCCTGGGTGGTGAAGTCATTCTGCCCATCTCCATCAAAATCTCCACACAGGCCACAAACCTGGTCCTTTAAACAGCAAAATAAATGGAGAAAATGTGTTAATCTAAATGATCACCATAGTTCAGTTGCCAGCTCATATCACAATAAAAGAGTTACAAAGTTTTCCTGCTAATGTCCTGCTTTGCATTGATAAACACAATATTTCACTTTTTTTTTTTGGATCTTACGTGGGCTACATATTAAAAAAAAAACCACCATAATGTTAAAAGCTGTTTTAACGTGATAATTAACAAAGCTAAAATTGGCATATCCTAGTTATCTTACCATGATAAATCAATATTTTTATCTACTAGTGGGAAAAAAAATTGATACTTGCAATATCTTCAGTTATTTTTTTAGAATACACAGTAGTATGACTCGGAGTGATGCATACCAAGACTCGAGTGAAAATAAAGAAGATTCAGAGTATTCAATAAAGCTGTACATGACTACCATCCATGCAGAAAATAATTACAAAGACGGCTCAATTTATACTAATTATAAAAATTATCTTTCTCATAAGAGTAGCTGTAGCTGTGTGGTAAGCACAAAATGTTCCTCTCTTCAAATGCCGTTTAAATCTTTCCTGTAGTGATGTTCATTCATACTTCAAGTTGCATCTTAAAACATAACTCACATTGTGTTGGGGTTGTAGGACGATTCGGATCGTTGTTTGACGGTCCCACAGCACTGTCAGCCCAATGTCGGATTCAACCATGATAAACAAGCCAACTTTCCTTATTTTGTACTTTATCTCAGTGCCATTATGCAGGTCTTCCTCCTGGTATTTGTCCTTTGCTAGTTTGATTTCAGTTCTCTGTGAAGAGGTGAAGAGAGTGTCAGTCATGTCACGATGCAACGTCAAAATTGTCATTTGAATTATTATCAGTTTAAAAGGCACAGACTAAGAACAATACTATCACAAGGTCCTACCCCCAGTTGAATTCTGATGGAATTGGAGCAGGTAGTTCCTGTAGTTCCACATGGTATATTTTCTGTGATAATTCGGAAGAAGTTTTCGGCTGTCCTGTTGCCACATTTGTTCTTAAAGACAAAAATGGAAACTTTATAACTTGGGCAATATTTATGTTTGTTTCATATGACATTGCGAGTCAGCTTTAATGGCATATACAAGTTTACAATTTCATCGGAGGGGTAAGAGCTACAGTGATCCTTTTTAATTTATTTCTGATTTTTCAAAAAACATTAAAAATCCTTAAAAAAAAAAGAAAGCCAGAGTTCTCCAAGTTAATATTCATAATTATCCAAAGTGTAACTGTTAACAAGCCTATGTTGAAATTATAATTAAAAAAGGAATCCTTTTTAAAAAATTATGTTAACATTCAATCAGCTTATATTATATTTTTACTAGCTTTCAGCACTTGTCACATTTACAAAAATATATCATTATTCTACAAATATTTGATCTATTACATCTGTGAATGCAATAAAAGTATGGTGAATACAGCGAGAAATAGGTGAGCATCATTGGTTATTACAACAATTCAACAAGAATAAGAATACAACAATAATAACAACAATAATAATAATAAAATAATAATAAATAACATATAATAATAAAATAAACAATGAATAAATAATAAACAAATATAATAAATAATTATAACAACAATAAAAACAAGAATAAGAATACAACAAGACATGACGAAAGATGAAAAGAAGAAAGATCAAGGAGCAAAACGGAATACATATGCGTGAATGAGAAAGAGGACAGTAGAATGGTGAGGATGCAAGGAGTAGATGTGACGAAGGCATATGAGTTTAAATACTTGGGGTCAGTTGTACAAAGTAGGAGAGAGGTGAAGAAGAGAGTGCAGGCAGGGTGGAGTGGGTGGAGAAGTGTATCAGGAGTGATTTTCGACAGAAGGGTACCAGCAAGAGTTAAAGGGAAGATTTATAAAATGGTTGAGAGACAGCTATGTTATATGGTTTGGAGACAGTGGCACTGACGGAAAGACAAGCCGGAGCTGGAGGTGGCAGAGTTGAAGATGCTAAGATTTTTATTGGGAGTGACGAAGAAGAACAGGATTAGGAACGAGTATATTAGAGAGACTGCTCAGGTTGGATGGTTTGGAGACAAAGCAAGAGAGGCAAAATTGAGATGGTTTGGACATGTGTGGAGAGATGCTGGGTATATTGGGAGAAGGATGCTGAATATGGAGCTGCCGGGGAAGAGGAAAAGAGGAAGGCCAAAGAGGAGGTTTATGGACGTTGTGAGAGAGGACATGCAGGTGGCTGGTGTGACAGAGGAAGATTCAGAGGACAGGAAGAGATGGCAACGAATGATCTGCTGTGGCGACCCCTAATGGAAACAGCCTAAAGTAGTAGTATTAGTAGTAGTACATAAGACATTGAATACAACATACCTGGGCAGCAATGTAGGCACATTTTCCTTGAAATCCATATGTTTGCTGATCAAAAGTATCATAATGGCCACTGCCATAAATGACACAGGTTCCTGTGCATTTTCTCTCTGTGCAATCCCATTTGCCCCTTTTGCAGATACTAGATGTGTAAGATCAGGGACAAAGATATTCCATTGAAAGTGTGTAGTGTTTTAATGGAGTGCAGTTTGTAAAAAGCACAATATAATCTTAAAAACATACCAGGTATTGCACCGGTTTGTGATATTTCTTCCTGGGGCATAGAGGACACCATCGTGGTGGCACGGACATTCATGTTCTTTCACACAGAAACCTTTGCCGTCATCAAGAAGACCACTGGGACACCGACAGCCAGATTCACACTCTGTAGAGTACTGGGATGGATAGAAAGAGAACGTCAAAAGCAAAAAGGGCAAAAATAACTCATAAGTGCAGTTTATGTTTTTAAACTGAGAATATGTTCACTAAAAAGAAACCCAAAACAGTGCATTACTAATTCAGAATTTACAATTACAATTTTCAACACATAAATGACTGCTTTTAGTCATTTATGAATGAGGTTGTTGCCAGAGGAGAATTCAGCTTACGCATTCGTCACTGTCCAGATTTCTACAACTTAGACCACACTGTGCTCCCTGCAGCCCAGCTTTTGCACTGGAGCAGTTGAAGTATTCTTTGGGGTGTGGACATGCTGCAACAGAAGTAGGGACCAGATTATTGAAAGGAACAACTTTCATGTAACCCAGGAAAAAAAAAATCAAAGACAAAAAAAACCTACTTAATAGGCGGCTTCCCCATGAATGGCAATGAAGCTGGCCATTGGTGCACACACTAGAAAGAGACATTGCCATATATAGTAAGGGTCAATATCAAGGGATTCAAAGCAAAGAAAACAACTTCCTTACACCATCTTATATAGTATATAAATATATATATAATCCAGTGATTCAAGTACATTCTAAATGGACAGTACAACCCTGTTTCATGCCATAAGCAATCATCAGCTCTCAATCAGCTGTCAACCTGTCAATCAAGAGTAAACTGACTAGAGCTGAATGTAAAGTGCAGTCTGTTTATGTGAATAAAGACATAAGTAAGCAAGTTCCAAGTTCTTTAACCGTCCATTCTGTATAGTTTAAGAAGAACAGAACAGAATGAAACATGGTTTACTTGAAACACTGGATTATTTTGCTCCTAATCCAAAATAATCCAGTGAGTCAAGTAAATTCTTTATGAAACAGTACAGGCCTGTTTCATGGCAGGCCTGTAATGTCATGTAAAGACTTTTTTTGACTCACTGGGTTTATATATATATATATATATATATATATATATATATATATATATATATATATATATATAATCCAGACAGTACAAGTCTGTTTCATGCTACATGCAATCATCAACTGTCAATAGAGCTAAACCGCAAAGATCATATATATGTATATATATATACATATATATAACTGTCTCGCCATGCACATCACATGCACAACGTCCAGTGGGGGAGGGGGAGTTGCCCACCATTGAGGGTTTCATTTAAGAAGTGTGTGTGTGTGCACACACACATATGCTTCTTAAAAAAAAGTATATATATATATATATATATATATATATATATATATATATATATATATATATATATAATGTCTTTATAGCATCAAATTAATTAACAAAATGTTTTGAATCCTGCTCAATAATCCAAGTAAGGAAATCCCAGAAAGTTGAATCAGTTCATCTGGACAGTGGGAGAAACATTTCATCCTTCAAGTGATTAAATAATGAAGTAATTAACAAAATGTTCAATGTCATTGAGATGGCATCAGTAACTAACCAGTGCTCCTCTTTGATTCTGATTGATTTTCCTGGCTTGATGAGCATTTCATCATGATAGCAGGGACATTTTGCCATGGGAACGCAGATGCCGTTGTCGTCCATGTAGAGTCCTTCAGGGCAGGAGCAACCGTCTACAGGCAGGAAGTCTGAAGTGCAGCTCTGCTGCTCTGAACCCAGGGATCTACACGCCTGCTGACATCTCTGAAGCTTGTAAGAGAAGGTCTGAGTCGCTGGGCAATTCCCCGTATATTTATCTGTTGTTGTTTTTTAAGAGCATAATGAGGAGATGTTTCGTTAATGCGTCACTGACAAGTGTGGAAAAGGCAGGGGTAAGAAAAACAAAAACGAGAATAATTTCTTTTCAACCCTACCACATCTTCAAATCCTTACCACACACATGCTGTCTCCAGCCTGTTAAGAAGACTCTCTTTGACGCACAGGCTCGTGCATAGGAGGAGAACACGGCACACAGGCAGGCTTCACTCTTCTCACAGTTACAGCTAGCATAGACGCATCTCTGCAAACAAGCAATTTTCTTTAGAGGATTACACTTCCGACAGAGACGTAATGGGATGAAGCAGCGTCACAAAAGTTGCACCGTACCTTGTAGTATACATCAGGGTCAACTGTTGCATGACACTGGGCAAAAGCGCTGTTTGGATTCCTTAGTAAGGAGCACCAGTGTTCAGCGTACCTTTCTGAGAGCAGATTAACAGGGTTATTAGTTTTTCAGTATTGCGTTGAACTGTCTAAAAACGCCAATATAATATACACCTCAGACTCTGGATTAGTAAAGTTTCAAACGTAGAACCAAAGCGACATGCTTGACAAAAGAGAAACACACTAAAGGAGAAACAGCCTAAAAGTGAAGTATACCATTTTCCACACTGAGGGAACAGGGATCATCTAGTCTCTCCTCCCTGTCTTGGCAGCTGGGGTTAGACTTCCAGGAGTTACCAAAAGAAGATGGTGTGCCCTCCACTATCTCCTGAGGGGTCTTCATGTCATCAGACTGGACCCTATTGTAGTTCCCACACAAACCTAACACAAACAAAAAGCACAGTCAGACTTTTAGCGGTTCATTTTGTCTGTCTGTCCAACACTACGGAACAACCGAGTCGGTGAATCCTAAAATATGCGAGTACTATACAGTATCTAATCCATCTGGTGTGTTTTTTTATCTGACAGCCGACGTGATAAATTTCCAAACAGACTAAAACATTTTCTTGATAGTCATCATAATCAGCCAGAGGAAAACTTACCACGCGTCTTCGTCTTGTAGCTTGGGTCTAGCGTCACATAAACTTGCATGATGGGGACATGCTGGATCTGGATTTGCAATCCAAAACTTGTCTGAAGCATGATGTGAAAGGATGAAGCCTGGAAAATGTTGATGTCCCCTATGAATGAGGAGAGACACCGAACAGCAACGTGTTAAACTAGGGCTGGACATACACAAGCACGTTTTCTGATGTTTAAGTCAAAGAAAAAGTGATATATATCTGTTTGAAATTTCAAATCCATCTCTTTATTCATTGCCATATTTAATATTGAAAATCAGTAAGATATGGCCTTACATCCTACCTGTGTGATATGGCAAATTGATGAACTGCGTATTGTGCCTTACTGTCCCTTTGGCAAGAAACTCTAAAACCTAAAAAGAAAAAAAAAGTTATTTCATCACCAATGATTGTCTTTAGGACTAAAATGAGCTTTGACAGGCTTCTACTTACATTGTTTCTGTCATTTCCAAGCAGGACCTTAAGAGCCTTAAGACAGGTGTCGAACTCACGGCTCACACATGGTGCCAGCTGGGCTAGGATGGTAAACTTTGGACTTGAACCATCCTAAAATAAACATGGTGTGAGCACATTATTTAGATCCCCGTCACTGATCATGTGTTGAACTGGTATTTGATGGGAGTCATGATTAAAAAAAAGCTAATTCACCTTGCTTTCCACCTTAGCTAGGGTGTAATAACAGCTTCCATGGAAGGTGTACCCCTTCCCATCAAAGGTAGTTATGTGTGAACCCTCTTCGATTGCACATGTAGCAGGGGTTTGTATGCTTTTGCAAGACCATCTACCAGCATAGCATGTGCTGAAACAAACCAATTGATTTGAGGTCGTTTAAACAAGCAGTTAAGCATAGAAGACAATGTATGCATGCATGTGTGTATGTACATGTGTAAGTACATAAGAATGTACATAGATATGTTGAGATAGTTTATAAAAACAATCAAGAAAACCAGTATCTATCTATCTATATCTATATGACTTACCACTCTTTGCTGTCTTGTTGATAAACCTCTCCTGTGTCATAGACTTTGTCATGTTTGCACTGACATTCAGACTGAGGAATACATCCTCTCTCTGAAATATCATCCAACACCATGTCTGCAGAAGGCACATGCAAAATAGAATAAAAAAAAAAACTTAGGAGACAAGAGTTAAATTTCAGACATAAAAAAATAAACAATGACGTTCTCTTTTTTTCCTTTACTACTTTATTAATCCCCGTGGGGTAATTCTTTTTCTGCATTTAACCTATCCTAGCTAGGAGCAGTGGGCAGCCACCGTGCAGCATCTGGGGACCAACTCTGGTTCATCTCGCCATGCCTCAGTCAGGGGCACAGACAGGAGTATTAAACTTAACATGCATGTCTTTATGATGGTGGGGGGGAAACCGGAGCACTCAGAGAAAACCCACCGCAGACATGGGGGAGAACATGTAAACTCCACACAGAAGACAACCTGGGATGACCTCCAAGGTTGGACAACCCCCGGGTTTGAATCCAGGACCTTGTTGCTGTAACTACTGGGCCACCGTAAGAGATTTTTGAGGAAGTGAACATTACTAACCAGGAGGGCAGAAGCAGCCATCCATTTTGTGGTCTTCACACAGTGAGCTGGTGTCCGAGTGTCTACATGTATCAATGCAAGGTGAACCACTTTCATCATACACCATGTTGAATGGGCACTCCTTAGCTGTAACAGTAAAAACAATTAATGTGGTCTTTAATGTAATCTGTATTTTTTATCACAGGTCAATTCATTTCCTTTTTCTTCTTACACAGTACTCTTTCATGCTATCTGCTGAAGCAGTTAAAATATTTCTCTGCCAGTTTATTCAACTAGATGAACACGAGCAGATAAGATGAGGGGAAAAAAAAAAAGCCATACTGCAGAACTGAGGTGTTCTCCAGTTGGGCGGCTTCCCTCCAGCGTGGGAACACTGACGAGAGTACTCTGACAGAGTACTGCAGACACACAAATCAGCTGTTCTGTTGGCACAGCCACATACGTCCTGGATACAGGCCTGGATGTAGGGCTCAGGGTTCAGCAAAGTGGTGCAGGAGCTCCAGCCCTTGGAAAGCAGCAGTTGCTCACAGGTGCCGCGCTGAAATGTTTGAGAATGGAAGACGAAAGGTATCATGCAAGAACACACCACATTATCTCCACTAGTTGCGCCGGGCAGACTTTAAACTTACAAACTCTTTGCATGTGTCCACCACTGTCATTGCATCTTGCGACTGATCGTCCTCTTCATCGGGATCCTCACAATCAACATCAGGAAGATGGACTTTATATCTGTTGCCAAACTCAATGGGGCCGATTCTGCGATCTGTATATGTATATTTATAGCATCAATTTAAAAATGACAGACAACCAAATATGGAAACAAAATACACTGTATAGTATGTATTCGTAAATATAATACATAAATAGAATAATGTAGCTATTAACTGACCATCACTAATGAACTCATTGTAGATTGGAACGCCATTGAAATCTCCACAGAGTCCGCAAGTTCGATTGGCATAGTCATTATCCACTTCCACCTAATGTAGATTAAGCAATGGGCACGTTACAATTTCTTTATCACAATACAGGTAATATCCCACATGAACTTTAATTCAAATGTGGACTATGCAATATTAAATAATATAGTGCAATATTGTACATTGATTATATAGTGACGTATTTGTCAATGTCATGACCTATTTTCTTTCAAATCACTGCATTTGCATGGCCATTAGACAATTGTATTATGGATGCCATGTTATGGACATGAAATTAAGAATGAAAAGATGATAGCCTCCTTTCTTGAAAACCCAAGGACGTGACTGAGAAGCCATCCATTGTCAAATAATGATTGAGAATTTCAAGGCATGAAAAAAAATCCAAAATTATTTTCATAGAAAAATAGGAAACTCTACCAATCTTTAACAAATAACCCCACATAAAAATTACCTACTGTCTACAGTCTCAACAAATTTTCTCAATTGCTTATTAGGTTTACTAGTAATTCTGTTGGAGGTATTGGAAATGTCCTGTTGATGTCTCACACATGATGTCTTGTATGACATCTTGTATAATGATGCCTTATACAAGATACCCCTAGTTGCACTGTCAAAATGCAAATAATTTACTCACTATTAACTGTATGCTAACTATTCTACCAGTCGAGGTATACCATAAATGAATAATGATCAATCAATGTCAGTTTGAACAAGCTAGCGTGATTATATCGGTTTGTATAGATGATATGAATTCAAATATTACACTAGTTATGAACAAGATCTGTACTATATTTTAGGTCAGTAGTTCATAGAAGCTTTACCATGACTGCATCATCTCCATTCCACATGACGACAATGCCAACTTTGGCTTGGAGCTTGGTGTAAACAGCATTTTGTTCCAGAGTCACTCCTGCATTATTGTATGGCAATTTGATGCTGGGAGAGAGATCACATCAATACATTTAAACTATGAGGGACAGAGAAGCCCAGTGGCTTGTAACACATTTTATGGTCAAAAGAAATCTGTATTGAATGTCAGTACAGTTATTACTTACAGCTCCCCATTCACAGTGACGCCGCTCTTAGTCAGGCGGAATAAGAGGTCATTGATGGTGACCGCTAAATATCTGATTGTTGGGTTTCCGTCCTTCTTGCTCCTCCTCATGTGCACTGAGAACTCCTGGTAAGCCTCATTGCAGTGCGAAACCAAGTTGTATTCACAGAGACCAGGGAACTGGTAGACGTCGCCATCAAAAGACTTGAAGTGTTCTCTGCCCCAAGTGCTGCAGATGCTGTTGACATGGCTTTGAACTGTAGAGGCAAAGAGAGAAAAACGAAGGTCTTGATTGTCCTCAACAATTATACCAGGAAATATAACAGCCAGTACATGAAACCTGCATTTCTAAGGTTGTAAATCATTCAAGTTAAGTCACTGTTTGTTTGTTTGTTTGTTTGTTTGTTTGTTTGTTTGTTTTTTCAATTATACTTAAGAACCCAAAACACTCATAAGCTTACCCTGCCTGGCTTGGACACTTGTGGCACTGATAAGTGACAAAGCCAGGTAACATAACCACCTCATCATTACTGCTGTGGGCTCTCTGACCGCCGGGCAGGTAGTGTTCAGACTGCTCTTTGACAGCCCCTTATGTATGGATTACTCAATTTTTCATTCACACCCCTTTTCAATAGAAACAGTGCATTCATTATTTGGACATGGTAAACATGTTCAGAACGGATATCAAGTGGGGCCCATAAATCTTGCTTTTGTACCTCCTACTCCTCCTTATCTCTTGATGACAAAATGGCTCAAGTCTCCTCATGTGTAGGGGAATTGATGGCAATAAAACTGTTATTCTTACAGTCTAATTCACACTTTTTATTAGACTTTGTTTTTTTGCAAACTGAAATATGAAATTTAAGCATCGAGAAATATGTTTGAGTGGGTGAAATCTCTATTTTTAAAGTATATTTTAATAGCAACCTTTTATTTTCAGTGGGTTTTTTTTTTCCTAACCATATAGCATCCTCACACAAAGTTTAAGTATGTCAACATCCATCCAGTCATCCATTATCCAAACCGCTCATCCTACCCAGGGTCGGGGGGATGCTGGAGCCTATCCCAGCAGTCATTGGGCGTTATGTTATGGGATATGTTAACATGGTATACGATAATCTACTGTATATGATGCCATAACAGCGCCTTTGATGATTTAGTCAATGTATTTCCAAAAGATAGTCACTGGTTATGAAGCCTCACATAAAGACCTGTTGTGGCTGAATAGAATAGTCAAGGCAATTTTATTTCTATAGCCGAAATATCACAAATTACAAATTTGCCTCAGTGGCTACACAACATCCTGTCATTAGACTCGAGTGTGTGTCCACCGCACGTGTCTGCCTAGTACACATAGGTGGTATCATAATGTCAACGTCAAGGGCTACATGACGAGGATGTGACGAACCTTTCAGTATCTACCACCTGTCTGAAATTTGATCAGGTAAATGATTAACAGTAATGAAAAACTCCACCCTTACCAGAATGTGTTCACCAAATTCCTTTGTGGTTTTCAAATGAAAGTGTAAAAACCTTGATGGCATAAATGGGATATATTGTCTCGTTGTAAAGCGTGCCTCTTCAAATTAACTAATGCGCTGCAGCTTACAATGCTTTTTAAGAAGTGGAAGGTTTCATTCAATAATGAATTTCAATTAAATGAATTAGATTTGCCGTGAATAATTTCAAGTTAGGTTCTGTTACGAGGTCTCTACGAGGTCTGCCCCACTGATTCTGGGGGAACACGACTGCAGCAACATGACCTTTTTTGGGGCTGGATCTCTTGGCCCCACTGACATACAGAAAAACAGTCTCACCTTGTATTGTGTAAATCTTCTCAGTCAGTGTACTATCAGTATCTGGTTTCCTTTTAAATGTCATAGAGACATTGTACTTAAGCATTCCCTTGTAGTGTTTTGCTTTATTTAACATCAAGGTCAGGGGCGCAACGACCTACTTCTCAAGGTGGATGCAAGACGCAACTTGGCGCCCCCCCCTGTAGACCCGCAAAAAATTACACCACAAACCGTTACACAGTGTTGATCAATATAAAACAGATTTATTTAAAATTCCATTGTAATCCATTACAATAGTTCCATTGCTTTTTTTAAATATTCCATTACAGCTGTCCAATTTTATTCCATTAGCCTACATCTTATCCAAAGGAGTTGAATCAAGTGCAACTGGACTTCGTATATATCCGTAAAGACGTTTCGCCTCTCATCCAAGAGGCTTCCTCAGTTCATGCCTTTCTGACTAGACCAAGCTAGTCTGGATGAATGAGAACATTCACAGACACCTCCTACATCTTATTATTCCATATTTCCATTATGTACACGTGTGCCATTTCGCACGTGCAGCCTGTGCGTTCGATATGTGTTCGGTTAGAAGTCCATTATAATGGAGGTTCCCTGAAATCTTGTTACTGCTATGATGATTTTTTTTGTTTAGTTCATGAAGGCAATGTCGTTTTTCGTTTGTTTCAGTCATTTACACATTGGTTAGTTAGTGTTCACTTCATGAAGGCAGAGTGTAACATCGCTTTTCGCTTGTTTCAGTCATTTACACATTGTTTATTGGTTAATTCATACCCCTATTTATCTTCTCACTTCACGCACCCACTAAATTCTCACACCTCTTGCTCATGCTTGCCCATCTGTCAAGTATTTCACTGAAATGAGTGGAGCACGCAACTTTGTTATCGATTATTACAGCCAGATGCATCAATCGCTCATTGTCCATGGTAGAACAGAGGTAATTCTTTACGATTTTCAGTTTACTTAAAGACCTTTCTGCAAATGCTACAGTTACTGGCATTGTAAGGAAGACTGTCAATGTGATAGTTAAATTGGGGAAAACCAAATCGAGATTTCTTTAAAATTAAGTTCAATTTATCTAGGGCTTTTCTGCATCGATGTTCTTTACGAAGTCGGCTTGCAGGATAAAGTTCTTTAATTATATCCCTAGAAACATCGCTTGTTGAGAGGGCATATCGTGTGACAGATTCTTCCATGTCCTCCTGTGTCATGTCGTCCATCTCGATAATGAAACGATATTTCTCTGCGATTTGACCTAGATCTTGAAATCTATCACTAAGTTCATTGGTAAATTTGTTTACAATTACATAAAAGACAGACTGCTTAAACTGTATTTGTGCGTCCTGCTCTTGTGGGTAATCAGATGTATTATCTTCATCATGAAAAAGTTTGTTTTCAATTGCATTTCTGTGTGAACTCTGTATCGACTTCAAACTCGGCTGCAGTCCTGTGAGCTATTGACAGATTTTTCGAAACCCGTTTTCTCTGTACTGTATTAGGCACTCCTTCAGATGCGCAACCAAATTAACAGCCATGTCAAGCAATATTTCCGCGGATTGCATCGCAATGCTCACACGAGTGATCTCAGTCAACAGATCATGCCAGATAATCAAACAGGTGAGAAATTCCATGCACATTATTTTGTTTGACAGTGCGGGTGCTTCTGAACTGATTTTTGCATCTTTAGACTGGAGCTCAAGCTTTTCTAACGCATCACCAATACCTCCGAGCTGATAACGCAGTGCCTTAACTGAGTCCAGTTTAGCCTCCCATCTCATTTCGCTCAATGGTTTAAGTGTAATATCTACAAATTCCTTCAAAATATCCCAGCACTTGATAGATGAGGAAAAAATTGTGTAGAGTCTTTGTACAGTTCCAAAAAAACACAAACACTGTCTGTTAGAACAGGCTGCGTCACATAGCAGTAAGTTAAGGCTGTGGCTCGTGCAGGGCATAAATAATGCCTCTAGATTATTTTCCTGTATTAATGCCTGCACACCCCGGTGAATCCCTCTCATATTGGAGCCATTATCATAGCTCTGACCACGACAATTAACTAAATCAATCCCTAAGCTGTCAAGGGTGTTGACTAAAGTCTCTGCGAGTCCTTCACCACTTGTATCTTTAACAGTCTTGAATCCAACAAATGACTCCTCCAGTTTTACCTCTTTGTTTTCATTTATATTGACATGTCTGATTATTAAGGAACCCTGTTCCTGTTTGGAAATATCAGGGGTGCAGTCAAATTCAACAGCATAATATTTAGCTGCTCTTATTTGTTCACAAATCTTACTAATAACACAATCAGAAATTGACTGTAAAAACTCATTTTGTGTGCACCAACTCAAATATGACAAAGCAGCACCCTTTGATGTCGCAATTTTACAGACATGTTCAGCCAATGTAGGGTCATATCGAGCTAAAAGTTCAATCAATCAGTCCAAGGAAATTTCCATTTCTGGGGTTTCCCAGTTGAGCATTCTTGCTTCTTAATGCCAAATTTCTCTCTGCAAGAAAAAGAATGCAGTCTAACACTCTGGTCAGTATAGCTTTCCAACGTGCCTTCTCCGCTGTGATGGCATTTTGAAGTTGACTGTCGATACATTTTCCCAGTTGTAACCGAGATTCTAATTCCTTCCACGCAAGGTAAGCGTCTATATGATCGGGTCCCGTCTCATGTATTTTTTAACACTTCTGACAGATGTTGCCGGTTGCTATACCCACCAACTAAGCGACTATCGTGTGGTTTGGATCCTCCAAAATGTTTGCACGCAAAGCAGTAAACTTTGTTTAATTAGAGTGTGGGAGTGCAGGAATGAGGAGACGGAGAGATCGAGTCGAGTCAATTCCATTTACTCGCCACACAAAACGAAATCGATACTGCACAATCTCTCGTGGCAACCAGCTAACTGCTAGGCTGCTGCAAACATGGCTCCCCAGAAACCCTAAGCAGAGCCTACGTCAGCACTCTGAATGTCCGCCTTAAAGGAGCAGCAGCCCCTGGTGAATCTACCATTTGTGTATCACCACACAGGCCCCCAGAATTCACCATCACGAAAAAATGCAACACAACAGTACTCAGCGAAAGACAAACAGCCAACAGGCGAACAGTCCTCAGTGAAACAGTCAACATCTCAGGGGGTGGACCAGGCGGCCAAAACGGCTGTGCCGAATGGGTATGGGGGCAGGGGCAGGGGCAGGGGACAGAGCCAGAGCCCTGGCAGTGGCCGAGGCTGGGCCAGGGGCCTGAGAAGGGGGGCGTCCACACCGTGAGGGCAGGGCCAGTTCGACCGGCCCACCCAGGTCCAAATGGGCAGGCTTGAGACGGTCCAACGAGACCCACTCCGGCTTGCCCCCCATGTCCACCACAAAGTTCTGACGCCCTGCTTCCAGGACGCGGAAGGGCCTGTCGTACGGGGGCTGCAGGGGGGTACGGTGGCTGTCGTGGCGGATGAAGACGTACCTGGCCGACAGCAGATCCTTGGGGACGTAGGACTGAGGGAGGCAGTGGTGAGATGTAGGGATCGGAGCGAAAACATTGGCACTGTTCCGGGCCACAGCCCGATGAGAAGCTGCTGACCAGGGGGCCATAGCGTCCGGGAGAAACTCACCTGGGACACGCAGCGGCTGGCCGTAAACCAGCTCGGCAGACGAGGACTGGAGGTCTTCCTCGGGGGCAGAGCGAAGGCTGAGCGTGACCCACGAGAGGCGATCAACCCAGTTGCTGTACGTGAGGCTGGCACGAAGCAGCCTTCATAGACCGATGAAACCACTCACAAAGTCCGTTGCCGTGCGGGTTGTATGCTGTGGTGCAGTGGAGCTTCACCCCCAGCCCCTCCGCGACTGCAGTCCAGAGCTCTAATGTGAACTGTGGGCCCCTGTCAGAGGTGAGGTCAGCCGGCGTGCCAAAACGGGCCACCTAGGACCCGATGAACGTCCGGGCCACCTCAGTAGACGTGGTCGATGACAGGGGAACAGCTTACGGCCACCTGGTGGTCCTGTCCACCATGGTGAGAAGGTGAGTGAACCCGTGGGAGGGGGGCAGGGGGCCCACCAGGTCCACATTCACATGGTCAAAACGCCTCTCAGGCACCAGGAATGGTGCCAAGGGGGCTTCGGTATGACGATGTACTTCGGAACGCTGGCAGCCACGCAGGAGTCGGCCCAGGCCTTGACGTCCTTCCTGAGGCCGGGCCAGACGAACTTGGCCTCCACCAGCTTAGTGGACGCCTTCACACCCGGGTGGGAAAGGCCATGGATAACGTCAAAAATACGGCGCCGCCAGCCGGTGGACACCATGGGGTGGGGCTGGCCCGTGGAAACGTCGCAGAGGAGTGTGGTGTTGGCGCTGTCAAACACCACATCCTCCAACCGCAGCCCCGTAGCAGCCGTCCGATAGGCCTGGATGTCCGCGTCAGCGGCTTGGTCTGCAGCCATGGCAGCGTAATCGAGTCCCAAGTGAACGGACCCTGCCACGGCCCGGGAGAGGCAGTCAGCGACCAAGTTGTCCTTGCCAGCCATGTGCCGGATGTCCGTGGTAAACTCTGAGATGGCAGAGAGCTGACGCTGTTGGCGCCCGGACCATGGCTCGGAGGTCTTGGCCATGGCAAATGTCAGCGGCTTGTGGTCGACGAAGGCAGTGAAACGGCGGCCTTCCAACAGGAACCTTAGGTGTTGGGAGGCGAGGAAGAGACCCAGGAGCTCCCGGTCGAAGGTGCTGTACTTCCGCTCGTTGTCCTTAAGCTGTTTGCTAAAGAAGGCAAGGGGCTGCCAGGCACCGCCCACCCACTGCTCACACACCGCCCCGACCGCATAGTCAGAGGCGTCGGTCGTGAGTGCAATCGGGGTAGTTGGGGACGGGTCCGCCAGCAAAGCGGCATTGGCCAGCGCAGCCTTGGCATCGTCGAAAGCTTCGTCCATCCCCGGGGACCAGTCTACCTCGCCCTTGGCTTCCTTGCCCCACAGGGCCTCGTACAAGGGCCGCATGTGGTGAATGAACCTGTTATAAAAGTTCACCATGCCCAATAACTCCTGCAGGGACTTCACAGTGCGGGGGCGTGGAAAACTGGCGACGGCGTCCACTCTGGCAGGAAGCGGAACGGCTCCTTGCGGGGAGATGCGGTGGCTGAGGAAGTCGATGGACAACAGGCCAAAATTGGCACTTGGCTGGGTTGACTACGAGTCCATGCGCACTCAGCCGCTTGAACAACTGCCGGAGCTGCGTCAGGTGCTCCTCCGCGGATGCGCTGGCCACGAGAATGTCCTCCAAGTAAACAAACAAGAACAGCATATCCTGTAGCAGAGTCCATCAGCCGCTGGAACATCTGCGCTGCCCCCTTGAGACCGAAGTGCATCCTCAGGAACTCGAAGAGTCCAAATGGAGCGATGACCGCTGTCTTGGGCACGTCCCAAGGGTGGGCCAGTACCTGGTGGTAGCCACGCACCAAATCTACTTTGGAAAAGATGGTGGCCCCCGCCAGGTGGGCGGAGAAGTCCTGTACGTGCGGGAAGGGTACCGGTCAGGGGTTGTGGCGTTGTTAAGGCGACGAAAATTGCCGCAGGGGCGCCAACCGCCGTCAGCCTTAGAAACCATATGTAGGGGGGAGGCCCACGGGCTGTCCGAGCGGCGCACAATGCCGAGGCGTTCCATGGTGGCAAACTCCTCCCTGGCGATCGCGAGCTTAGCAGAGTCGAGGCGCCGAGCACGTGCGTACACCGGGGGGCCGTCGGTGGCAATATGGTGCTCCACACTGTGCTTGGCCACCGCTGACGAGAACGTAGGTGTGGTGAGGTCAGGGAACTCTGCGAGCAGTCATTGATACGTATCTCCGGCGGCGAGCATGTTTGACAGGCCGAGCGTCCCTGCGCTTCCCAGTGTGCACGGGTATGTAGCGAAAGAGACAGCATCGATCAAACGACAGTTTGTAACATCCACCAGCAGCCTGAAGGCGCACAGGAAGTCCGTGCCCAGGGTTGAACCAACACATCGTGCCGTTCGCAGCATCCATCGGGGGGGGGGGGGGGGGGGGCTTGTCCACCGGCCATGGTGTCCGCGGCCGATGCAGGCAGCAGCCCCTGGTGAATCTGCCCTCATTTATGTATCACCACAAGAGTACATTAACCAGTCGCGGTCAACTCGTTCCCCGTTCGGTAGTAAACGAGTACAGTAGGCTTTAGAAAATCGCCTCTTGCTTTTCCCTGCCCTGGGAAATGGGCCATCAGGGCATTTAACCGGTCCGTTCTCGGTCATCATTTGACGGAATGAGTCACTAACTTGACCGGGTGAAGGCCATTCTGAGGGGTCGGGAAAGGCTTCGCTAATCGCCCCGTTGTTTACATGTGGCTTGGGTGTCGGCTTGCTTCCTAGCCTGTCGGATCTGCCCCAGTCCCTCCCGATAGTCGATTGTGTGAATTAGCATCTTGCTCAAATGTATGTTAAACTGACATCTGATACTTTACATGTATCATAGCATATTTATTAACCTCCATCAGCTTCTTAGGTAACTTAAGCCTACCTGCCAGCCTCGTCTGAGTCTCCACTAGTTGTCACTCCGTCACTGCCAATGCTGGCATCATCAGCCCCCTCTCTGCATGGTTACTCGCTGGGGATATTGACAAATGACGCGAATTACCAACTCTCCAAAAACACACAATGCAACCATATCATATGTCATCATGTGACAGTCATATGTTACTATTTGAAGTAGTTAGCTAGTAACCACTGGCTTGTTCTAGCAGCAGAGCATTAAATGTAGCTTTTACAGCTAAAGCTAACGTAGGCTATAGCTAGCTAACGTTAGCTAACTTAACCTGCTATTTCCTGCTCAGTCCTGGCTGCATTCAGTTAGCCTGTTTATCGCCGCCAAATGTTAACGTTGCTTGAGCTATATCTACCTATTATTCATTTTAGTATGAAAACTTTTTCAAACTGTCAGCTGTTAGCTAGCTAATATTAACTCACTTTAGTCAGCTTGCTTACCTGGTATCGTTAACGTTATTCCCGCCTCCACTTGCTTTGTGTCTGACTGAATTCAGGTGAACTGCTCTCAGTCTGCTCACCCTCCTGCTGCTGTGATGTCGGTTTGGTTATCCAGTTTGACAGCGATGTTCTCTTTTTGTTTTGTTTTTTCCAGCATCCTGTCGAGTAGTTTTTCGGTCTTAGGCGCCCGAAAGCTTCTTTCTTCCACCCATAACGCTTGCTAATGTAAACTACTAATAAGACACGTTAGCCCCTAGCTAACGGGCCTGACCCTTTAGCCGAGCGGTTAGTGATGTCGCCTTGTGGTGCAGTACATCCGGTATCGAATCCCGCACCGGGCAAAAAAATAACCGGTTACACTAACTTACTATCTCCTAGTCCCGACTAAGTCAATGGTCCTATCTAACGTTAGCGACATCAGAGATACTTACTACTTTTTTTCTTCTTTTTTTTTGACGTGATGACGCGACAACGTAGGTAGCTTGAGGAACCGGCTACGTGCGTAACCCACCCAGGTATTTTTTTTTTAAAGACAGTACTGTACACTGTACAGTAAACAATTTCTGGTTATAGACCTATTTGTTTTTTAAGAGTTTAATATTTATAAATATTGTTACTTAGATGAGAATTTTGGATTAGAATATATAGTTACATGTTATATTTTTAATTATAATTTTTTTTGCGTACGGTCTTTTGGCGCCCCCGCTGATGCGGCGCCTGTGTGCATTGCACCCTCTGCCCCCCGCCCCCATCGTTGCACCCTGTTCAAGGTGAGTCACGGAACATCTCCCACAATGATGAAGACAAATTGTCCAAAAGCAAGTTATGTCATCCCTTACAAAATCGGGAACACTAACTTCTACTACCCATACTGCTTGTATTCAGCTTCTTTGGTGATGTTAATTTTTCTCATTAAGAGAGTGTATTGCATGATCTGTGCATTATCTGTTATGCAGAAGGCCCTCGGTGTATACTAGGCTGGTGTAAAGATATGCTGTAGACATGCACTTTACTGTTTACCCATGTCCTCTACAGGCAGTGTTTAATAGTATTGAGAGATGTGTGGATCAAAATAACGTTAACATAGATTACTGGACATTGTTAATACCACCATGACAACAGGCAAATGTCCTGCGATAACAATTTTAGCAATACTTATTTACTTTATTGAACCAACCTGACTCTGGTAAAGCTGTGGATATGCTGACATTGCAGAGCTTGTAAAGACATGCCGAATGCATTATTCAGAATGGTAATTTAGCAAACTCACTCACACCCTTAACCAGTGGGCTACACCGTTTACATCATCGATTTGCAATCTGCAGTTCCCATAATACACATTTTAATACTATGCAATGTGTATTAATTTTTGGCTAAAACAAACGTTTTTTGGGGAAAAAAACCTGTACAATATGTAAAAATGTGTGCACAAAATTGTGCACTTACACGTAGAACCCTGTGATGGACTGGTGGCCTGTCCAGCGTGTCTCCGCGCCTGCCGCCCAATGACAGCCGGGATAGGCTCCAGCATGACCCCGGTCGGGATAAGCGGCTTGGATAATGGATGGATGGATGGATGTAGACCCATAGTGGTTTACCTTAAAATATATGAAACTTCACAGCTGCATGACGTCCGACACTTTCCACCCAAGTGACAAAAAGTTGCACAATTGTTAACAGCGAGTGTTAAAATTCAATTTTAAAACACCAAACGATATTTGGATATAGTGGAAAAATTCAAATGTCCGAAGACATGTAGGTCAGGTGACTCGACCGCACTAAATTGTCCCTAGATGTGAATGTGTGGGCCCTGTGATGGCCGGGCGGCCTGTCCAGGGTGTCTCCCCGCCTGCCGTCCAATGACTGCTGGGATAGGCTCCAGCATCCCCGCGACCCTGAGCAGGATAAGCGGTTTGGATAATGGATGGATGGATGAAAAATTGAAGGCACAATTCTACTGCTACATAATGCAGTGGACAATTGAATGCCAAGATGTTATCGTTCTGTTATCTATCCTGTGGGAATATGGCGGCGCGAATTCACCTTTGCAGCGGTCAAACCCATTACCGTCCATGCGGTGTCTTTGTTCACGTCTGTCCACGTCTTCGTTTAATGGCTGGGAGAGTTTGGTCTGCCGTGTCCTGCGGGCCCAGGGACCGCGGCCCTGCCGGGAGCTGTGCCCGAGGAGGAAACGCCGGAAGGCAGGACGCGGAAGTGGGGCAGGCTAAGCTAACTGCTAGCATTTTTGTTTTCTATTGTAAACTACTAATAAGACACGTTAGTCCCCTAGCTAACGGGTCTGACCCTTTAGCCGAGCGGTTAGTGATGCCGCCTTGTGGTGCAGTACACACCGTATCGAGTCCCGCACCGGCCGAAAAAATAACCGGTTACATTGGTGGCAGCGGCGGGATCCGGAAGTGTGCAGATCCTCAGAAGTCTCTTCGGAGCGCGGGAATAACAAAGCGTGAGAGCGCGCTTCCGGGAGAGGGTGACGACTGTAAACTACCAATAAGACACGTTAGCCCCTAGCTAACGGGTCTAATCCTTTAGTCGAGCGGTTAGTGATGTCGCCTTGTGGTGCAGTACATCTCGTCTCGAATCCCGCACCGGGCAAGAAAATAACCAGTTACACTATTGTCAATGTCTTTGTACCGTTGTATATGAAAATGTGTTCAATAAAGAATGGGGGGGAAAAACTGCTAGCCCATGGAGACCGGTCGTTCTGACAGTCATCCTGGCGTTCGTTCTCTCGGACAGTAATTTTTTATTTTTATTTTTTTTGTCAGTTCATTGCAAAAGACTAAGTGCTGCTGGACGTTAATACGTGAAACGTTATAACGTGAAACGTATCACGTATAACGTGAAACGTATCACGTTGAAACGTGTACTGATCTTTTTTCTTTTTTTTTCTTTCTGGTGTGGCAGCAATACGCTGCCGTAAGTTTGATACATGTGTTCCCGTATTTCAGTTTTTCCATTTCAAAACTTTATTGCAGACTCGGGGTCCATAACAGACAAAGACAAATAGGTAAAAGACAAACCCTACACAATCCACAGAGTAAACACAATAAAATAACATAAATGGAAGAAATCAGTGCAGAGCCGGCCCAAGGCTTTATGGGGCCCTAAGCAGAATTTGATTTGCCCCCCCCCCTCGCCCACCCACCCAAAACCCACCTCCCATCACCGACAATATTATGTCCATGCTTGATCGTTACCATACCATTGTCATGACTTACTACTGTGCTGGAAAGTCTTAAAATAAACCAGCAGACAATGCATTTTCTGAACAAGTTAACTGTTTTAATTGCGTTTGAACTGCGGGAATTATTAAACCAGTAGCATTCATTTCTCAGTCTGTTAACAACATGATATCAAAATATTTAGTTTTTGTTTTTTGGTGATTACTACTGATATGATATATCACACACACAAAAATATATGTATTTATCAACCCGTCATGTTTGACATTTCAAGCGCTCCTGGGGGCCCCCTGCTGGCGCGGGGGCACTAAGCGACCACTTAGTTTGCTTATGCCTTGGGTTGGCTCTGAATCAGTGTCTTATAAGAGGGCAGCTATATACCAGTGGTCCCACTGCCGGGATTGGCAGCATATGGCACTGAGTCTTATATTGGTTAAACCCTTGATGATTACATTATTAGAGTCATTGTGCCAGCAAATAAATGTATACATGAGATTTCTTAGAAGAGCCTGAAAGGTATTGACTCCTGCAGCCACAAACATTTCACTTGCACTACACCATCTAGGTCTTTTTAGTAGTAGTCTCATTGCATCACTATAAGCTACTTGAAGCCTTTGTAAGCTTGCTTTTTTGTAGTTTGACCACAGGTGTGCAGTATAAAGTGGTGTACAATATGCTCTGGACAGACATCTTCAAACTAACTGAACACATACAAAACTTGCGTGAGAGCATATTTGCTTGTGCTTACATCATGTGGCATTGCCTATGAATATCACCATCATCTGTTGTTTGTTCAGTAATATAATGTCCAAGATATTTCACCTTATTACATACCCCAAGATAATTATCAGACAATTTAAAATCAGGACATTTTAAATAATTGACCTCTTTGGTTCTGCAGATCATCACAACACTCTTACTAGCATTGTATTTGATGTCATGCTCCACACCATACACAGAACATATATCAAGGAGCTGCTGGAGACCAGCGCTACAGGGACTAAGGATGACAAGGTCATCTGCATACATAATATGGTTCACCAAGGTGTTACCAATCATGCACCCATTGTTACAGGCTTTCAAGTGCTTGGCCAAATCATCAGTATATAAATTGTAGAGAACTGGAGACAGAATTCCCCCTTGTCTGACATCATCGCTAACCTCAAAGGGGGCTGAAACACTATTACCCCATTTTACTTGCATAGTAAGCCAGAATTCTCACAATGTATTTAGGCACCCCCTTTGACTCAATTCAACAAACACCTTTCTATGATTAACACAATCAAAAGCTTTAGAAGCATCAATAAAACACATGAGAACCAATGAGTTTTGGCCTCTGTATTTGTTAATAATTTCCTATAAGGCATCTATACATAAGTCAGTGCTATGTTTAGCTTTAAAACCAAACTGGTTATCCGTGGAGTTGATAAATTCATGCACTCTATCCAGTAGGATTCCTTCTAGGACTTTTGACAGTATGCTGGCGAGAGCTACAGGCCTGCAGTTATCTAGGCTACATACTTTACCAGCTTTGTCCTTAATGACTGACACTAACAGTACAGACAACACTGAGTCTGGTAATAAGCCATGAATTGAAATGAAATGACAAATCGTGTTCCTGATTCCTGTTTTTGAGACAGCAACACAGAATTTATTCACTACAATCAGCAATTCCTTGAATGGTACACACTTAATATCATTTTTGAAAAACAGAATTGTTTAACACCAGAGGAAATTAACCACTCGTACAAAACTTATGATTTGTCTCATCAAGCCTAACACAAATAGAAAAATACCATAGGCTGAAAGCTGGTTAAAGTCACTGCTTGTTTGTCAGAGACCACAGCAGAGTTCAAGTTGTTCTCTATGCTGCCAGACAACTACTCAGAGAGGCAGCCCCTCCAAAGGCAAACAAATTTTATGTTCATTGACAAAGGCATGTTCCATGAAGCATCGACCGCTCCCACAGGTAGCCAGCTGCATTCCGTGGGATACCCTTACCTGATCCTGTCTAATATTGGCACCAGTGCTGTGGTGACGTGACAAAGAACCCACAAGACACACAGCTCTCCTTCAGTGCTTTACTGAATGGTCGGCAATCACAGTGTACAGTAGGACAAGGGGTGATGAACAGCAATGCACTCTCACGTAACAGCTTTCTCTCTGTCTCTCTCGGTCCCAAGCCTGAACTGAGGGGGAACCGCGCGTGTGCCCATACCAATGTGCAACAGGTGACGTCACATTTAAGATGCTTAACAAATGAGATTTAAACAGCCTAACTTATACTGACTGCATTGACCTCTTTTCAATAAATAAAGAACAAGTGTACTTTGTATTGTAAACATACGGAAAAGCAAAATGAACAAATGATCGATACCTTATATCGTTTCATACCTTCCATCTCCCTCTAGTGTAACCTTCTGGACCAAACCACTTCGCTAGCATAGGGGTGCATCGTTTGCAGTGATCTTACTCAACTACAATATTACCATTATTACACTCTCCCCCTCTTTAAAGAGGAGGTGGTTCATGACACTTATTAGTACACGTTAACAACTAGAGGGATTCCACATGGCTGGCAGGAATACATATGCCAAGGCATGGGGGTTGAGTATGAAACCAATGGGTTTAAGGCATTGAGGGTGGTTCTCAAAACCTGGTAACTTGGTTGCTCTAGTGTGTCATAGGTTAACGTGTTTCTTGGCCTATGTCCCCTTTGGGACCTCCTTATTTCACACTCTTCAATTTCTTGCTGGTTTGAACCTGAGGCCTCCTTGACCTCTGGTGTATATGTGAGGCCAAAAAGACTCTGTTCTGCCTCAATGTCTCCTAGTTCGCCTTGGTAGCCGTCAGCAACCCCCATTCCAGCCTGAATACGCATGTTCTGGTTTACTGTTCCATCTAGGCAATAGCCTTCCTGCTGATTACATTCAACACATTCACTGGGTTGGTTGGGGTTTGTTTGTGTTCGCACATTGTCAGTGTTGGTACATGGGGTTGGTTGTCCTAGGCTGGAAAACTTCTTCCTCATCTGACTCATCTGAGACGTCAGCACTGTTGTCCTCTGTCATTTGTATTCCCTTTTTCACAGGCCGTTTCTGCTCCCTACTATTGTCTGGTTCAAACAGTAGATCATTCACCAGTTTGAGCATGTTCCGATGCAGCACTCTGGTGTTTTTGGCATCCCCAATCTCTCTGTGTACCCCACACTGGGCCCTCTCCAAGCTTCTCTACTACTCTATGGACCACTGGTTCCCAGTAAGCTTGCAGTTTGCCAGGTCCACCTCACTCTGATCTGTTTTTAACAAGAACTCTGTCCCCTGGTTGAAGGGCCACTGCCTTCGTCCCTTGATCATAATATCGTTTCCATTTTGCAGAGGACCTCTCACTATTCTCTGAAGCCATTTGATAAGCTTGCTGCATACTTCTACCCCTGAGCATACTCTGGGTATGACTTGTGCTCATCTTTCCGAATGTGGCCAAACAGGAGGTATATGGGCAGTCGAGGCGGCTGACCAAAGAGGAGGAAGTGTGGTGAAAACCCGGTCGCCTCATGCCGCGTACAGTTGTACGCATGCACAACATGTGGCAGGTGATCCTTCCATTGTGATTTCTGGTCCTCAGGGAGAGTTCACAGCATCTTCAGGAGAGTGCGATTCATCCACTCCATTGGGCTGCCCTGAGGATGATACGGTGTTGTACGAGAGTGCGCTACCCCAGCTAATTCCTGGAGCCTTGCAAATAGCCAGTTCTCAAGGTGATTTATCGACCTGGTATATGTCCCCTCGACCATTAAGATCTGCAGGTCTCGGTTTGTTACAAAACATGATCAGGCTTTTGCTGTTAGAGCCCCCACACTATGTAACCCTCTTCCTGTCGAACTAAGACAAATCAAGTCTCTGGCTTCTTTTATATCTCGTCTTAAAACTTTTTCATGAAAGCTTTTACAAATGTTCGATATTTGTTTTTTATTTATTTATACGGTTTCTATGTTTACTCTTACTTATTTGGTCTTACTCTTATTTTTTGCCTTGTCTGCTTTTATTTCTTTGTAAAGCACTTTGTGACATTGTTTTAGAAAAGTGCCATATAGATAAAATTATTATTACTACTACTACTACTACTACTACTACTTTCGGCTGCTCCCGTTAGGGGGCGCCACAGCGGATGATCCGTTTCCATTTCTTCCTATCCTCTGCATCTTCCTCTGTCACACCAGCCACCTGCATGTCCTCTCTCACCACATCCATAAACCTCCTCTTCGGCCGTCCTCTTTTGCTCTTCCCTGGCAGCTCCATATTCAGCATCCTTCTCCCAATATACCCAGTCTTTATTTTTATTATTATTATTATTATTATTATTAAAAGTTATTATTGGGGACAAGTGATGTGTCAAAGAGATGCTTAGGGTGGCTATCAATCAATCAATCAATCAATCAATCAATCAATCAACCAATCAATCAATCAATCAATCAATCAATCAATCAATCAATACAACCAACCAACCAACCAATCAATCAAACTTTATTTGTATAGCACTTTTCATACAAACAAATGTAACACAAAGTGCTTCACACAATAAAACAATAACCCCCCCCCCACACACACACACACACACACACACACTCACACTAAGAACTAAGAACTTAGCTGTAGGCTGTTTTAAAAAGTAAGGTTTTTAACCTGCTTTTAAATGTGTCCAGTGTGGGGGCCTCTCTCAGGTCCTCAGTCAGGGCGTTCCATCTACTTGGGGTGTAAATACAAAATGCAGCTTCCCCTGCTCTAGACCTAGAACAAGGGATGGTTAAAAGACCACTGCCATTGGACCTGAGGGTTCTTGCTGGTTTGTAAATAATTAACATGTCTTTTCTACAGTGTGGTGCAAGGCCATTTAGTGCTTTGTATAAAATTAACAGAATTTTAAAATCGATTCTAGTTTTGATGGGGAGCAAATGCAGAGATCTAAGAACAGGCGTAATGTGTTCATACTTTTTAGTTCCGATGAGAACACGTGCCGCTGCATTTTGAATTAAATTTAGTTGGTGCACAACTGATTTTGGGAGGCTGGTGAATAGTCCATTAAAGTAGTCTAGTCTACTTGTTATAAATGCACGGATTAATTTCTCACAGTCTGATTTTGATAGAAAGCCCCTCAGTTTTGAAAAAAAAAATTAAGACGGTAGAAAGTTGATTTTGTGAGATGATTAGTGTGGCTCTTAAAATTTAGATCACTGTCTATGATTACTACACCAAGATTTCTAGCTTTGCTTTTGCACTTCAGAGACAAAGAGCTGAGATGAGCTGCAATTCTCTGTCTCTGAGTCTTTGCACCAAAAGTAAGTATTTCTGTCTTGTCTTTGTTCAGTTGTAAAAAGTTATCTGACATCCATAGATTAATATCGTCAATACACTGAATTAGGGAGTGTATGGGATCTAGGTCATTAGGAGATAGGGATATGTACAGTTGTGAATCATCTGCATAATTATGGTAATTTATTTTGTGTTTCTGTATAACATGTGTGAGTGGGAGCATATAGAGATTGAATAGTAGTGGTCCAAGAATCGAACCTTGGTGTACCCTACACATTATACCCACTTTGTCTGAGGAAAAGTCTCCAATAAACACAAAGAACTGCCTGTCCTGTAGGTATGTTCTAAACCAGTTAAGAACCGGGCCAGAAAGGCCGACCCATTTTTCTAATCTCTTTAGCAAAATATCATGATCAACAGTGTCAAAGGCGGCACTAAGATCCAGGAACAAAAGAACAGACTATTTATTAGAATCTGTGTTCATATGCAGATCGTTCACAACTTTGATAAGTGCTGTTTCTGTGCTATGGTGAGATCGAAAACCTGATTGATAAATGGCTAGAAGGTTGTTAGATATTAAATAGTTATTACTACTACTACTACTACTTTCGGCTGCTCCCGTTAGGGGTCGCCACAGCGGATCATCCGTTTCCATTTCTTCCTGTCTTCTGCGTCTTCCTCTGTCACACCAGCCACCTGCATGTCTTCCCTCACCACATCCATAAACCTCCTCTTTGGCCTTCCTCTTTTCCTCTTCCCTGGCAGCTCCATATTCAGCATCCTTCTCCCAATATACTCAGCATCTCTCCTCCACACATGTCCAAGCCATCTCAATCTTGCCTCTCTTGCTTTGTCTCCAAACCGTCCAACCTGAGCGGTCCCTCTAATATAATCGTTCCTAATCCTGTCCTTCTTCGTTACTCCCAGTGAAAATCTTAGCATCTTCAACTCTGCCACCTCCAGCTCCGCCTCCTGTCTTTTCGTCAGTGCCACTGTCTCCAAACCATATAACATAGCTGGTCTCACAACCATCTTGTAAACTTTCCCTTTAACTCTTGCTGGTACCCTTCTGTCGCAAATCACTCCTGACACACTTCTCCACCCACTCCAACCTGCCTGCACTCTCTTTTTCACCTCTCTACTGCACTCCCCGTTACTTTGGACAGTTGACCCCAAGTATTTAAACTCAGATGTCTTTGTCACCTCCACTCCTTGCATCCTGACCATTCCACTGTCCTCTCTCTCATTCACGCATAGGTATTCCGTCTTGCTCCTACTGACTTTCATTCCTCTTCTCTCCAGTGCATACCTCCACCTCTCCAGGCTCTCCTCAACCTGCACCCTACTCTCACTACAGATCACAATGTCATCCGCGAACATCATCGTCCATGGAGACTCCTGCCTGATCTTGTCCGTCAACCTGTCCATCACCATTGCAAACAAGAAAGGGCTCAGAGCCGATCCTTGATGTAATCCCACCTCCACCTTGAACCCATCCGTCATTCCAACCGCACACCTCACCATTGTCACACTTCCCTCATACGTATCCTGCACCACTCCTACATACTTCTCTGCAACTCCTGACTTCCTCATACAATACCACACCTCCTCTCTCGGTACTCTGTCATAAGCTTTCTCTAAATCTACAAAGACACAATGCAACTCTTTCTGGCCTTCTCTATACTTCTCAATCAACATTCTCAAAGCAAACATCGCATCTGTGGTGCTCTTTCGTGGCATGAAACCATACTGCTGCTCGCTGATCGTCACCTCTCCTCTTAACCTAGCTTCTATTACTCTTTCCCAAATCTTCATGCTGTGGCTGATCAACTTTATACCTCTGTAGTTGTTACAGTTCTGCACATCGCCCTTGTTCTTGAAAATCGGTACCAGTATGCTTCTTCTCCACTCCTCAGGCATCCTCTCACTTTCCAGGATTGTGTTAAACAATCTAGTTAAAAACTCCACTGCCATCTCTCCTAAACATCTCCATGCCTCCACAGGTATGTCATCAGGACCAACTGCCTTTCCATTCTTCATCCTCTTCATAGCTGCCCTCACTTCCTCCTTGCTAATCCGCTGAACTTCCTGATTCACTATCCCTACATCATCCAACCTTCTCTCTCTCTCATTTTCTTCATTCATCAGCCCCTCAAAGTATTCCTTCCACCTTCTTAGCACACTCTCCTCGCTTGTCAGCACATTTCCATCTCTATCCTTGATCGCCCTAACTTGCTGCACATCCTTTGCAGCTTGGTCCCTCTGTCTAGCCAATCGGTACAAGTCCTTTTCTCCTTCCTTAGTGTCTAATCTGTCATACAACTCACCATACGCCCTTTCCTTTGCCTTTGCCACCTCTCTCTTTGCTTTACGCTGCATCTCCTTGTACTCCTGTCTACTTTCTTCATCTCTCTGACTATCCCACTTCTTCTTTGCCAACCTTTTCCTCTGTATAATTTGCTGTACTTCCTCATCCCACCACCAAGTCTCCTTGTCTTCCTTCCTCTGTCCTGATGACACACCAAGTACCTTCCTAGCTGTCTCCCTCACTATTTCTGCAGTGGTTTTCCAGCCATCTGGCAACTCTTCACTACCACCCAGTGCCTGTCTTAACTCCTGCCTGAACTCCACACAACAGTCTTCCTTCTTCAACTTCCACCATTTGATCTTCGGCTGTGTCTTCACTCGCTTCCTCTTCTTGGTCTCCAAAGTCATCCTACAGACCACCATCCGATGCTGCCTGGCTACGCTCTCCCCTGTCACCACCTTGCAGTCTCCAATCCCTTTTAGATGGTGCCTTCTACATAAGATATAGTCCACCTGTGTGCACTTCCCTCCACTCTTGTACGTCACCCTGTGTTCCTCCCTCTTCTTGAAATATGTATATATTAAATAGTTATTAACTTGAGAATAAACTATTTTTCAAGTATTTTGCTGAGGAATGGTAAGTTTGAGATGGGCCTGTAGTTGGCAATAGCTGTCACATTAAGATTGCTCTTCTTCAGAAGTGGTTTCATGACAGCTGTCTTAAGTGCTGCAGGAAATATACCTGCTTGAAGAGAGTAGTTAATAATTTCTAAAACTTCATGTGCTAAGTAATTAAAAACATTTTTAAAAAATGTGGTAGGGAGAGGATCCAAGGAGCAGGTGTAGGACCTGAGCTGCCTAACAATATTGTCTAGACTTTTAAGGTTTATGAGAGGGTCAAAGTGAAACATGGCGCCAGTGATATTTCTGGAGAACTGGAGGGTAGGTTCATTACTGGATCTTGATGCACTAATGTTCTGTGTCATGGCAATAATTTTGTTATTGAAGAATGTAGTGAATTGCTCAAATTTTTCAGTGGACAGCATCTCTGGTGGGTTTGGAGAAGGTGGATTAATAAGACGATCAATAGTAGAGAAAAACCCTTTACTATTGTTAATGTTTTCATTTATGATAGGAGGCAAATTATCTAACAAAATGTTACGTGGAGGACTGCAATTAAGTCCAACACCTAATATTTGGTCTAATATGAGAAGCAAAGGGAAAGCATCCACAGTAGGCTAACTTTCAGGGGAAAGATGGGCCTGGGAGAGTAATAGGGTTGAGACAGAAGGGAATAGGTTATATATACAAGATCGTGAATTGGTCACTGTGGTTTGAATGTAAAACTACACATTATAGGAAAACGTGCAGGAAAAGGAAAACATTAAAGGAAGATGTGATAAATGCCAGCAAGTGGAGTCAGTGCTACACGTTTTACTGCAGGCAAAAAAAAAATGACAGTTTGAGGAAAGAATGAATTCGGCAATCAACTATCCAAAATCTGTTACAAGGGGAAGTGTATGATGCTATCATAGCACATTCTTTTTAAATTTGTTTTCTGAGGGACATTTTGGTTACTTGATAACGATTAGTTGACAAGGTCTATTTCCTTTGTCTTTTCGCCACACTACAGCTCAGTAGGTGGCGCCAATACATTTTACCGGTGGTTGTTAACTCGCCATTAAAATTAACCGTTTTTTTTAAGTGTGTGTGTGTAAACTGACAGTTAACTAGTTATATTTATCGAGGGGGCTCATCATGGGTAAGTTCATTTTCAGAAAGCTTCGCGAAACCCGTCAGTTACTAACTTCGTGTCAAATTCACGCTACACACTACAGCTCACAATTCACACTACAGCTCAGTAGGTGGCGCCAATACATTTTACCGGCGGTTGTTAACCCGCCAATAAAACCAACGAAGAAGAAACCGGTGGGGGGGGGGGTTAAGCGTGTGTGTGTGTGTGTAAACTGACAGTTAACTAGTTATATTTATCGAGGGGCTCATCTTGGGTAAGTTCATTTTCAGAAAGCTTCGCGAAACCCGTCAGTTACTAACTTCGTGTCAAATTCACACTACACACTACAGCTCACAATTCACACTACAGCTCAGTAGGTGGCGCCAATACATTTTACCGGCGGTTGTTAACCCGCCAATAAAACCAACGAAGAAGAAACCGGGTTTTTTTTTTTTTTTTTTTTTTTTTACGTGTGTGTAAACTGACAGTTAACGAGTTATATTTATCGAGGGGGTTCATCATGGGTAAGTTCGTTTTCAGAAAGCTTCGCGAAAGCCGTCAGTTACTAACTTCGTGTCAAATTCACGATAAACAAGCTAACTGCAGTCTCACATACAGCTTACCTTAGGCGCGCTAGCCTTCGCTCGCTCGCCAAATTCGACTGCGCGGGCGGCTGTTCGAAAACTATAAATCGGGTTTGCGGCGAGATTAACGATTGCGTCATAACCACAGATACATTTGTGTACTGGTGTAGTCGGCAGTCTAACGAGGTTGGGTTAATTCACTCAGTTCAGCCCATCGGACTCAGTGGTTACCCGGCGCTGGCGGACATCCTCGTCCTTTCAGTGACGGCACCAGACTGCGATAAACTCGGCGCTCCTTTCCTTTAGGCTCCAGCCAAAGTTCACCGCACCGAACTGTTGGGTAACAGAACTTATGGTATTGCACCAAAACTAGTTTTCCATTGCCTGCAATGCTCCTTCAAACATGTCAGACGTCGTTTTGTGAAAACCTTTTAGCCAACATTCTCATTGTCAATCGTTTAGACCAGTGTTTCTCAACCCAGTCCTCAAGGACCCCCTATCCTGCAGATTTTCATTGTATCCCTGCATAGGTAGCTCTGCTTGTACTTACTCAACCAATCATCTCACAGCACTTAATTATGCAAGGTGTGCAAACTCTGACATTCACTGCTGAATTACTACAAACAGGTACCTATTCAGGGTTGCAAAGAAAATCTGCAGGATAGGGGTTCCTTGAGGACTGGGTTGAGAAACACTGGTTTAGACGACAAAATTGTGCGTCAATGTGACGATGTCCAAATGTCATCCTGAATACGATACCGCTAAAAGCCGATGAACAGTCATACTGCATCTCTGCCTTGCCTTAAGTGTTCTCATTTGTAAACTTGGAGATCGATATACCATCGATAACTGCAGCAATGGATAATCTCACTTAAAACTGATTTATAATGACACCACGTTTACAATGCCAGTCTATATCTCTGTTGCTGTTTTATTAGAAAATTTTAATATATCTTTTAGACCATAGTGTTGATGGTGCCGAGGAAGTGGAGGATGAGAGAGATTCGTGTCAAGGGGAGCAGTCTCCGGTAATGGACCGGAACCCGTCACCACCGCCTGACACCGATGAGGGGCAGGAAGAAGCCGTGGACACCATCGGAGAGACTGTGTACAGCAAGCATTGGCTTTTTAGCACCTTGACCCGACTTATTCAGGTTGTATAACCGGCGCAGGGTATCATAGCGACCTCTGGATTTTATTGATTCCAATAAGCCATACTGTTGCCAACAGTATCCAAAAGTTCTGAAATAGAAATGATCTTTAAAAGAATGTTATCAATACATTTATCATTGGCTAATTATTATTACAACACTCACAAAATACATTTTTTGTTATATTATGAAGCTCTAAAATATGCAATGCCAGTGGTTATACATTGAGCCCATGAACTGCGCTGCATTTTCTCCTCCCATCCACCTTTCCTATGTCACGCCACAGTTTACTGTTCTGTAAAGCAGATGTGTCATTGTTGTTAAAAAAATTGTTATGTTCTTCAGCTGGCCACAGAGCAAGAAAAAGGGGCCGCGGATGCTCAGATGGAGCTCACAGATAACGATGAGGAAGATCTGTGCATAGTCTGGGATATGGCAACGGATAAGGTATGTGTGTTTTGCGATCACCTCACACATTCCTATACCTTTTGTCTGCTTACATCCAGTTAGGGGGACAGGTAGTACTTAGTGATTAACCAACATTTTGGTTCATTTTTGGTGTTTAAAAAAACTAATTGACCAAAATCTGTTCAGTTATTAGAAAAATTAAAACTTGGTCAATGTTTGTTTTTTTTCTGAGCTTGGTGGTCAAGAAGGAAATGACACGCAATGTGTTCTATTGACTGGAGCACGGCAATATGCCATACAGCGTCTAATCTGCTGGAAATTGCAGTTTCAAAAGCGAGTTATTCAACACAGTTCAGCGCTGCAATAACAGCAGTGACCATAATCTATTACGCACAGCAGTGTTTTCCAGTTTTCTCAGAATTAACAGTAGTTGAGAGACTGCAGGAGGTAACAGACGTGTTGAGAGAGAGAGAGAGAGAGAGAGAGAGAGAGAGAGAGAGAGAGAGAGAGAGAGAGAGAGAGAGAGAGAGAGAGAGAGAGGGGAGCGAGAGATAAGATCTCAAGTGAGGAGCGCGAGAGCAGAGCCAGTGTATCATTAATAAAGGTGCGGTCTATCATCCAAATCTAAAACAAACCAGTTGCCCCACCACAGTGAAAGCCAAACATTGGGATTGGACATTTTTTTTCATCCTCATACTGACTAAGGGTGGCGCCCCCATAGCCGAATGGTTACAGCGCACGCCACATGGCCACATGGTTGCAACCATCGCTGATTCCGGTCAGTGACCCTTGTTGCATGTCATACCTGTTATTTTTGCTTGAAAAAAAAAAAATCTTCTAGAGCTTTGAATGGATACAGAGTTGTATAATGGAAGATGAACTTTTAGTTGTTGTTTTTTTGTGGATGTGTTAATGTAAAAGTTACTTATGTTAATATTGTAAAATAGCTGTGTCATTGTTAAAGTTTTGTTTTATGTAAAATAGTTGTGTAAAATTCACTCTCTACCCCGTGTTCTCTCTCTCTCTCTCTCTCTCTCTCTCTCTCTCTCTCTCTCTCTCTCCCTCTCTCCCTCTCGCATTTCCCGTCTGCCTCTTCACTGTTGCTGTCTACTACTACTACTTTCGGCTGCTCCCATTAGGGGTCGCCACAGCAGATCATCTGTTTCCATATCTTCCTGTCCTCTGCATCTTCCTCTGTCACACCAGCCACCTGCATGTCCTCCCTCACCACATCCATAAACCTCCTCTTTGGCCTTCCTCTTTTCCTCTTCCCTGGCAGCTCCATATTCAGCATCCTTCTCCCAATATACCCAGCCTCTCTCCTCCAAACATGTGCAGGCCATCTCAATCTTGCCTTTCTTGCTTTGTCTTCAAACCATCCAACCTAAGCGGTCCCTGTAATATAATCGTTCCTAATCCTGTCCTTCTTCCTCACTCCCAATGAAAATCTTAGCATCTTCAACTCTGCCACCTCCAGCTCTGCCTCCTGTCTTTTCGTCAGTGCCACTGTCTCCAAACCATATAACATATAATATCACTGTTGCTGTCTAATGAAGGGAAAAAAATTGCCCCCCCCCCAAAAAAAAAAAACTGACTGAAGGAGCTCTTAGTGATAGACTGGATATGCTGACTGCTGACTAAACTTACATTTTAAATTAATTTTCATACTGGAAAAGTTTGCTTTACACTCAAACTTTGTAAATATTAGCTGAAATGATGGTATGTGGAACTTGTATTTTTGTTTTTTTCAAGTTAAATCATGGATATTTTTTTTCAAACAGTTTTACTGGTCATAGTCAAAATCCATTTAAAAAGCTATAATGTAGAAATCAATATTTATTTCCAAAAAGAATTAAAAAGCAAAAAACAAAAAAAAAACGTGTCACTTAGCATTAGGTCGTGAAGGCTGATGCCCATTACACTGACATTGGTGCGCACATATACGTGTTTGCCTACATACTTGTATGAAGCACTAGTGTGTGCCTCAGAGGGTGGTGTTGCATTTACAAAATGAAATTACACAGGAACAGCCAAAGGAATTTGGAGACTGAAACAAGGAAGCGAGCAAAACAACAAAATAGAGCGCAAAATCCCCAGTATGTAGGCTGTCAACTTTTTCTTCTGTGTTGTCTTTGTTTTGTGTTTCGTTCTGTGTTTTGTCTATGTGTATGTTGTATCATCTCTTTTTGCCGTCTACTTCTTGGCAAAGCAGGGAAGGCTTTACGCTGGTGTAACGTCACTGGAAACCCTTCAGCACTGCTTATATGTTTAGCCCAGAAGACATGGTGATTTTGGAGATATGCATGTCTGCATTACTGCAAGTCAAGTCAAGTCAATTTTATTTGTATAGCCCAATGTCACAAATGACAAATTTGTCTCAATGGGCTTTACAGCAACACAACATCCTGTCCTTAGACCCTCTCATCGCATAAGGAACAACTCCATAAAAAAAAACCTTTAACAGGGAGAAAAAGATAAGAAGAAACCTCAGGGAGAGCAACAGAGGAGGGATCTCTCTCCCAACACGGACAACGTGCAGTGGATGTTGTGTTTACACAATTTACACAACATTGAAAGAGGATAAACAGAATTATAATGGACTTATAAAAGTCTTTGCGTGCCAGTCATCCAGAAAACCTGCGTCTCTTTGCCACTTGGCAGAGGCGTTCATGTGTACCCAGTATGTATGCAGAAGCATATCACAGCCTTAACCCCAAAGATTTACTTCACTTCTACTGACTACTGTCAAGTTAGCAAGCCTATATTTCAGATTTTAAAAAATTATGCACGTTTGAGAAAACATTCAATGTAATGTATCTATTCTGTAGTGACTGGTTTAAGATGAATCCTACTATTTTAATCTGTTAGCCATACCATCATCCATGATATGGCTGCTGCCTCAACACAATAACAGCTTCAGTTTTGTGTTATAAAAGTTACAGGAAGCATGTAGATAAAGCAAAATCTACAGCCTTTTAGAGAGGAATGAAGAGAAAGAAATAATGTTAGCTGTAATTCTTTTCTCATTTCTTAGTCTTTAAGACTGGTATTTACCTAAAACTCTTCACCTAAAACCTTCATGCCAGGTCTTTTGTCACTTCCCTGTATCTATGTGTTTGTAGCACTTTTGCAGTAGGTTAAGCATATGGAAAATAATCTGATTTACTTTGCCATGCATGTGCAGTTTTCATCCACAATATTTGCGCCTTCAGCATCAATTTGCGATAGGTAGGGGTTTGCTGTTATTACTGATTTATTTTGAGTTTTACTTTGCATTTGTAGCATTGCAGCCTACATCTTGAAGATATTTTGCTTTTTTTCCCCCAAATTCCATCAAATACCTCCTGTGGCTCAAGAGTTTGCCATAAGTTTGTTGACCAGAAAACTATTGACTGCATCCCACAATACACCATATCACAACATAATAATAATGTGCAATAATTACCACAGGTTTTTCATATTTACAATATATCTTGAAAAGATGGTCATTAGAAAAGGTATTTGTTTGCGTTCTGTGTAATTCCTCTTTACTGCTGGTCATACCGTCCGTGGTCATTTTGGGTTCTTAGATAACTTAGAAAAATTAAAATGTATTTTTGTGCAGTTTTGAGCTTGTTAGTGTGAGTATTTTTCAGTACTTTGACATTTTAGACTAAGCATAATTCAAGGTATAAGAATGAGCTTAAGATAGTTTATATATACTCTTTTTCATCTTGTCTGAATTTTCTTCATTTGTATGCAGGATGTGGCTGGTTTCCTGCAGGAATTCAAGGCTGCAGATATTCTTCTTGGAGTGATAGCCAAATCTCGCTGTCCTCGTCTCACGGTGCGTAAGCAATTTTGTATCCAAATTTGTCTTTCGTGACATCACCCATTACCCTGTTGTTGTTTGCTACATGTTTCGGCTTGGACAGTATCCATGGAAATTCATAGCTTCATCGTTTTGCTTGTTCTCTTTCCCAGGAAATCTGTGTGGGCATACTCGGGAACATTGCTTGTTTCCCGGACACTTGTGTGTCTCTCAGCCAAAATGAAGACCTAGGGTAGGTATGCATAACCACTTAATGCTTTTCACTAAATAGACCTGGTATGCTAATGCTACAGTGATTCCTACCTCAATAATGCAATGCTGTTTTTGTCCACAGTGCGGTGCTGTTGCTTCTCTTTGGAGATACTGATCCACCTACCCTTTTGGAGACGAGCAGGTGTGTGTGTGTGTATGTGTGTGTGTGTGTGTGTGTGTGTGTGTGTAAGACTATAATCGTTTTCCTTTAATGGCGTTCACAGATTACTGCTTACCTGTGTATCTCAGAAAGATGTCTGTCCCCTGTGGCTCCAACGAATACGACAGCAGAAGTCCGTTTGCCCCAGCCTCTGTTTCATTATGAGCAGCTCTACCAACAGTATTTCCCTTTTTACCCCTCATTCTGTACATGCCTGGTGGCCGATGTAGTGTATATAAGAAGCTATTTGTTAATAAAGTGCATAATGACATATCTTTATTACATATGGAGACATGTAGCCCCTGCAACGGGTCTAACCTTCTGCTTAATATATACTATTTTATTTGTTTTTAAATGGTTCATAAACAGTAAATAAAGCAAATGTGTGTGTGTTCTCTGCAGTAGACCTACTGGTTAAGGTCGGGGAGCTGATGGACAAACTGTTTGACCTGGATGAGGAACTGATGAGGAGCTGGATCACAGCTCAGCAGACTGAGGAAGAGGAGGCTTGTGAGAGATATCCAGATCTAGCCTCATCCCTGCTTGAAGCTGCCAAGCAGCTTAGGTGAGAATATGTTTGCTGTGGCCATTTATATTTATTTTTTATTGATGTTGCATTAATCCAGTTTTACAAAGTGCTTTACAACAGATAAGCAAGCAATGAACGAAAGACAGACATCACATTGGATGAAATAATTAATAAACACAAGGGCGATGCATAAAACAAATCAACTAAAATAAATATAAAATTGAAAATAGATTGAGCAAAGTAGGAAGAAAGGAGAAATGGTAAGAGTGAAAAGTGATATTTATATAAAAAAAAAAGTTTGCTCATACAGGTACATTTTAAGGAGTGATTTTTTTTTTCTTTGATTTTTTTCTCTCCTTTTCGCCCCAATTGTACCAATGGCCAATTACCTCGCTCTTCCGAGCCGTCCCGGTCGCTGCTCCACCCCCTCTGCCGATCCGGGGAGGGCTGCAGACTACCACACGCCTCCTCCGATACATATGGAGTTGCCAGCCTCTTCCTTTCACCTGACAGTGAGGAGTTTCCCCAGGGAGACGTAGCGTGTGGGAGGATCACACTATTCCCCCCAGTTTGCCCCCCCGAACAGGCGCCCCGACCGACCAGAGGAGGCTTCCCACCCGCAGACACTGCCAATTGTGTCTGTAGGGATGCCCGACCAAGCCGGTGGCTACACGGGGATTCGAACCGCTGATTCCCATGTTGGAAGGCAACGGAATAGACCACTATGCTACCCAGACGCCATTAAGGAGTGATTTTAAAAAACAAAACTGATTTTGTTAGTCTGGGCTCTTCGGACAGGGTGGTTAAAAGGTTAGGGGCCCTGAAGCAAAAGCTCTACCGTCTTTTGTTTTTTACTCTGATGTTGGAACAGCCCTGCCTGAAGATCTGAAGTTGTGTTATTTACAGAGATGTGACGATTCACTGATTTGAACCAACGCACCAGGCTTAATGTTTAAGATACCGCTACATGGATTAGGCCAGCTTGCGTTGGGCAAAATTTGGCAGAGGACCATGAAAAATTCAGTGTCACAAGACTCGCCCACCCTTTGCTCATATACAATTTATAAAAGTGTGTAACACTTACTGAACAGCAGTGAAAGATACAGGTAGCACAACTTGTTTTGAGGCTTACTCAAACGGAAGTCGCAGACTCACAGTGGTACAAATTGTCTGCCGCCCCTACATACATGTAGTACATTTTTTTCTTGTTTTTTTTTTGAAAATACAGTGTTTTCACATTGCTGTTAACATGAAGTTATCTAATGTCTGGTATGTAATTGCAGAAATGCATTGATAATAAAACAGTGGCCTGTTTGAAGGGATTATTTAGAGTTGCAATGATTGTTGTGCAACCAACAAATAGATTCCAAATAGGATGTCAACACCATCCTGCTCTGCCTCTCCCATTTCTAGATGTAGTAAATATATACTATACCTGTTAGGATTTCTTCTTGCAGACAGTCACAAAACTACGGTCATGGGGCTGGCTCTGAGTTGACGGTCTGTGCTTGCCGTCTGCGGCTCCGGTCCCACACCTGCGGATGCGCCTTGTGCCTGCATCTGGGGGTTGGTGGTGGGGGTGCACCTCGGGGGTGCGGGCCCGGCTTTTTCTTTTGGGGGCTAGTTTGTGCTCCTTGGGGGTGTGCAGGTTGTTGCTCTATGGGCTCCCCCCCCTCCCATGGACTTGCCGTTCCTCTGGAGTCGCGGTGCTTTGTGCTCTGGCTGTTCTTTTGGTCGTGGGGTGTCTGGACAACTGCAGGGCCCGTGGGCGGCTTCAGAGCCTGTCTGCTGCTCGGAGTCACTACGATGAGTCGTGGCTCTCAGATACCAGAATTTATTGGGATTAATCCTGTGCACCCATAGGTGGACACAACACATGCACATACACACTGCTAACATCTGCCTCACACTGCCTGGAGCACTCTCTGCATTACATCCTTCTTAGTTCTTTCTCCCCCTTTTTTTCCTTTTTTTGTCTTCTCCTTTATTGCTATAACTGCTATCCTAAACTGGTATCGATAAGATCGATTTAATTATGTTTGGTCGAACAAATGTCCGTGTTTGTTTCTGTGTCAATGTCTTATCAGATACATGTCATTTTTAGTTTCTGAATTTCTTTTTTTACTTGCGGTAATTGTCCCCCTCTTGGAGAAGTGATGCTGATTGGTTGTTTAGCTGATCAAATGGCACGATGGTTAGCGCTGTCGCCTCACAGCAAGAAGTGTCCTGGGTTCAAACCCTTGGGTTATCCAACCTTGGGGGTCTTCCCAGGACGTCCTCTGTGTGGAGTTTACATGGTCTCCCTGTGTCTGCGGTGGGTTTTCTCCGGGTGCTCCGGTTTCCCCCACCATCAAAAAGACATGCATGTTAGGGTTGATACTCCTGTCTGTGCCCCTGACCCAGGCATGGCAAGACGAACTGGAGTTGGTCCCTGGGCGCTGCATGGGGGCTGCCCACCGCTCCTAGCTACACAGCTAGGATGGGTTAAATGCAGAAAAAGAATTGCCCCACATGGATTAATAAAGTAGTAAAAAAAACAAAAACATGTAGAAGTGGAGGACCGGTGGCATCTATAAATGTATAATAAAAACCCTGTGCTCTTGTCATCCCACAGATCATCCAAAGGATGGAGTTATTATAAGTGGCTCTTAATAGTTAATAAAGATTGCCTTTGCAGGTGGAGAACCTGAACTCCACTTGCAGATTAACTAGGACACAATGGCATGCAAATTCTCTGTATTGTATGCCAAGCCTGCCGACAGAACAGGTTAAAAACAATTATCCTGTATTACAGTGTGTCCAGAGACATTAGAACTAGCGATGTTTTAAACAGGTATGTGAAAGCACTGAAACGACCTAGGTTTTGATGGGCCATTTTCAAGGTCTGAAAATGCATTAAGTGCTTGAAATTGGAGGTTGACTGATTTATCAGTGTGGCTGATGGCCATTTAGATCTTTTTATAAGTAGTCTGTGGTCTGTGAATGTGAGAAAATTATGCTCTCTATTTGGTTGAAAATACATGATGACGTTCTCTGACATTGTTGGAAAGGACTTTGTCAAGATTTATTGTTTGTTGTACTTTTTCAGTAGCTTCTCCACATAGAACATTTACTGGAGGAGGTAAAGGAGCACAGTCCCATGTGCAAATACAAGTCAACTCCACAATGCTCTTTGCTTATTTTGGCGACCTGACATTACTGAGAATTGATTGAGAATTCATCTACAATTGCACCTCTTTCATGATATTGAAATGTCTTTATTGTAATTACCCCGTGTTAATTGGTAGTATTTTGTGCATTTTTCTCCAACAGGTCCTACACATTCTTCAAGTAGTATTGTGTCAAGCAGTGCTAAAGATAAATGCCCTGAGATACTTACAGCCTGTTTACATAGATACCAGACTGCTAAGCCAGCATAGATATGATTTCCTTGTAAGAGCTAGGACATTTTTTATGACCTAAATGTTGATTTATTTTTATGTGGCAGCCTTTGTGTCCAAGACAAATTTCCCTTGGAACAAATAAAGTAATCTTGAATCTTGAAACATTACAGTCATGAAACTATGACTACAGTTTTCTTGAATTTGTTAGACTGGGGGCAATGAAATGTAAACCAAAGTTATGCTATTTATAAGTCATGCTAAATCTTTTGCCTAACATGACTTTTGAAATTCAGTAAAAAATATATTTTTTTACAGATCAGAGAGTTCAGATGGTTTAGAGGTATATCTACATATATTCCAACTTCTGACCACCATAGTTGAAGGAATTCAGACATTAGGTGAGACCCCTTGACCTTAATGCTTTTGGTTTATTGGCGTCACCTCTTGATGAATGATTGACCATGGTTAGCATAATATCTAAATAAGACTGAGCACAAATAAGTTTGGATCACAACAGGTGTTACATTTGTTTCCTTTAGCTGTCCCAGAGGGACCAGGCAGGGATGTCTGGGACTTCCTCTGCAACGTCGTGTGTGAGGATCTTTGCCAGCCAGACAAGCCTTCACTTGTCTTACAGGAGCAGAAGGTTCTTCTGTTTCAGGCATTGGCTGTTCTTTCAGCTCTCTACAGATGTCAGGATCAGCTGCACAACCTCACTGAAAAATGTAAGACCTCAGATAGCTCTCGAGTTGTTAGTTGCTTAAAGATAACATTTTTGTTTTGATGTGATCACCTGGCCTACAGTGCTGATCATCTGAATGTTCCCAAGCCTACTTAAACACTGCACTGTGTGTTTGGCCTGGATGGCTTAATGCCATAAATTCCTAGGTCTTCCATATTTGTATGCCCTTGGTCCATTCATGGTACCATGTATGTTAAATGACTTGCAGTGTTGTTCTTGTTCATATATGTTTTCATCAGTTACAGTGAGATGTTTTTTGTTTTGTTTTTTGTATGCGTTTGAAATATGTTTTGTGTTAGGCTTCCCACTGGTTGGAAGTATTTTTCAGGTGCTTCACTACTGTAAATGTCAAGAGGACAAGACTGAGGACTGTAATGACTCAGAGGATGCTGGGAAAGAAGAGCCTGGAGATGTACATTTGGTGGCCTTGGTGGAGACCACATCTGAGTTTCTAGCTGACATCTTCGTTCATATCACCAAGGTAACACCACAGAAAAGCTTACATTTCATGACAGGCTCTACTGGTTTATGACTGCCATATTGTAGAGCATGCTTACCTATTTCTGCAAAAAGTGCCATTGAATTTGGAGATTTGTGTTTTACTGTATCTGTGTAGGATACTGTGGCAGAGATGGTGAAGAAAGGCTTCCTGACGGAGAAGACTTGTCTCTCAGCAGTGAGCAGTTTACTTCCCCAGTATAAGTGTGCAGTAAGTGGCCTTTCTCTCAGATATTGGGTGTAAGCACCGTCAGAGGTATTCATTCTGTTTTGCAAGATGTGCAGTTGTTTACTGCAGTCAGTTGGGGGAAAGAAAATAAAATCCAAACCTTTCTTACTGAGTTAAATGAAAATGTAATGCATATGTAACACATTGAGATGAGTAGTAGTGTTCACTCCAGAGGTCATTTCCAATTCCTGTACCATTCCAAGTCTCCTATCTTTATACGTGTGTTAAAACCCTGCATAATTTCTTTTCTTTTTTTTGCAGATCATAATAAAAGTCTCCTTTTCACTATTCCATTTATTTTTTTTTGTTTGTTTACGTGACATTCATCGTGGCATACAGCGATGCTACAAGCTAGAGTAATTTACCAACCCATATCCTAAAAAAATACTTAAACGTCTCGGTTGATACAACAGAGAATGTCAGGCTACCCTGTTATGAATCTAGTGACCCTTTTTAGCATCATTTACCAGACTATCTAAACCAGCTTTTAGAGGGGTTGAGTATGTGAGTGCAAAATCAAGTGGGCTACTTCCTTCCCCAACTACTACTACTACTACTACTACTTGCGGCTGCTTCTGTTAGGGGTCGCCACAGCGGATCATCCGTTTCCATTTCTTCCTGTCCTCTGCATCTTCCTCTGTCAAACCAGCCACCTGCATGTCCTCCCTCACCACATCCATAAACATCCTCTTTTCCTCTTCCCTGGCGGCTCCATATTCACCGTCCTTCTCCCAGCATTTCTCCTCCACACATGTCCAGGCCATCGCAGTCTTGTCTCTCTTGCTTTGTCTCCAAACCGTCCAACCCGAGCAGTCCCTCTAATATACTTGTTCCTAATCCTGTCCTTCTTCGTCACTCCCAATGAAAATCTTAGCATCTTCAACTCTGCCACCTCCAGCTCCGCCTCCTGTCTTTTCATCAGTGCTACTGTCTCCAAACCATACAACATAGCTGGTCTCACAACTGTCTTGTAAATCTGGGAACTCTTCACGACCACCTAGTGCCTGTTTTAACTCCTCCCTGAACTCCACACAGCAGTCTTCCTTCTTCAACTTCCACCATTTGATCCTTGGCTCTGCCTTCACTTTCTTCCTCTTCTTGGTCACCAAAGTCATCCTACAGACCACTATCTGATGCTGCCTAGCTACGCTCTCCCCTGTCACCACCTTGCAGTCTCAAATCCCTTTGAGATCGCTCCTCCTACATAAGATGTAGTCCACCTGTGTGCACTTTCCTCCACTCTTAAATGTCACCCAGTGTTCTTCCCTCTTCTTGAAATATGTATTCACCACGGCCATTTCCATCCTTTATGCAAAATCCACCACCATCTGTCCTTCTGCATTTCTCTCCTTGACACCATACCTATCCATCACCTCCTCATCACCGCTGTTCCCTTCATCAACATGCCCATGAAGGTCCGCTCTAATCACCACTCTCCCCCCCTTGGGTACCCTCTCCACCACTTCATTCAACTCACTCCAGAATTCTTCCTTCTCTTCCATCTCACACACAACTTGCAGGCCATATGCGCTGATAACATTCATCAATACATCTTCGATTTCCAGCTTCATACTCATCACTCTGTCTGACACTCTTATCACCTCCAGCACACTCTTGACATACTCATCCTTCAGAATTACCCCTACCCCATTTCTCCTCCCATTCGCACCATGGTAGAAGAGTTTGAACCCACCTCTGATGCTCCTGGCCTTACTCCCCTTCCACCTGGTCTCTTGCACACACAGTATACCTACCTTTCTTCTCTCCATCATATCAGCCAGCTGTCTCCCTTTACCAGTCATAGTGCCAACATTCAAAGTTCTGACTCTCACCTCCACACTCCTACCCTTCCTCCTCTCTCGCTGCCTCTGGATATGCCTTTCCCCTCTCCTTCTCCTTCGCCCAACGGTAGCATAGTTTCCACCGACACCCTGCTGGCCAACAGTACCGTTGGTCGCCGTTGGTAACCTGGGCCTTGACCGATCCGGTATGGAAATCTTATTTATGATCCGCATATTTGATTTGGCAAAGATGTTACGCCTGATGCCCTTACTGACGCAACCTTCCCCATTTATCCGGGCTTGGGACCGGCACTAAGAATGCACTGACTTGTGCATCCTCAGTGGCTGGGTTCCTTCCCCAACGTATCATTGAATTAACCCACGGCACCCATATTAACCCAGGGCCCATACTAGTGTCCTGCTGGAACCATCACCTTTAAACTTAATATAGCCATCACCTCTCATCAGACTCAACATACCAATGTTAGTGCTGTGACTTCCATAGCATCTGCACTTGAAACCAGCGGTCCACAACAACTGGCAGGCTTTACTGTGTGGGTGGTTGTTTTTTTTTTTTTTTTTTACATTTTTTATCTGTGTTGGTTTTAAACAACCACCCACTTGAATCCTATGGAAAATAAACACTGTGTTTTCCACCCTACCCTTCCCTTTCCTGTGTAGCTGCAGCACCTGGAGTCCTTGTTGTCAGAGACTGATCCCCAGTTGGCAGACGTGGTAAGAAAAGGGATTCCAGTCTGAGGCCTCCAGCAGGTCTTTGTGCAGCAATCATCCATACCCACTTCATTCAGAGGGACCCATCCAGCCACTTGAATTGTTCTGAGGATGCTGTTTCTATATTTGCTTTGTTTTTGTAAATTGTTGAATGTTTCATTTTGAATAAAATTTCCCTATAAATGGACTTCTTTTTGAGGTTAATGAAGCATGTTATGCATTGGTTTTTGTTTTTTAAGTTTTATTGAAAATTTTCAGCCATCACCTGTTGAAGTTACTAAATCTTCTATGAAATGTTATTCATCAAGAACGTTCCGTGATAATTGTTTTGGAATGAAAAGCTTGTCAAGAACGTTGCTTTTCCCTGTGAATGCAAATGACATTAACTGCAGTTATACACTATATACACTGATGAGCCAAAATATTATGATCACTCACAGGTGAACCAAGTAGCGTTGATCATCTCCAAATAAGGACACATGTCAAGATCTGGGTAGATTAGATGGTAAACAAACAATCAGTTCTTGTAGTCAACGTGTTGGATGTAGGAGAAATGAGCAGGAGTAAAGACCTGAGCGAATTTGACAAGGGCCGAATTGTTATGGCCGGACGACTGGGTCAGAGCATCTCTGAAACAGCAAGGCTTGTGGGTGCTCCTGGTCAGCAGTGGTGGGTACCTACCGACTGATCGAGGAGGGACAAACCACAAACTGGTGACAGGGTGTTGGGCGACCAAGGCTCATCAATGTGTGAGGGCAATGAAGGCTATCCCATCCGGTCCGAGCCCGACAGGTGGTCTACTGTGGCACAAGTCACAGAAAATTTTAATGATGGTTAGGGGAGGAATGTGTCACAACACAGTGCATCGCACTCTGCTGCATATGGGGCTGCGTAGCCGCAGACTGGTCAGAGTGCCCATGAAGGCCCCTGTCCACCATCAAAAATGCCTACAATGGTCATGTGAGCATCAGAACTGGACCTTGGAGCAGTGGAAGAAGATCACTTGATCCGATTAGGCCCGTTTTCTTTTAGATCACGTGGATGGCCGTGTATGTGTGCGCTGTTTACCTGGGGAAGTGATGGCACCAGGATGCACTGTGGGAAGATGACAAGCCGGTGGAGGGAGTGTGATGCTCTGGGCAATGTTCTGCAGGGAAACCCTGGGTCTGGCCATTCATGTGGACATCATTTAATACATGCCATCTAAACATCATTGCAGACCAGATCCACCCCTTCATGGGAATGGTATTCCCTGATGGCAGTGGCCTCTTTCAGCAGGATAATGCACCCTGCACACATTGTCCAGGAATGGTTTGAGGAACATGACGTGTTCAAGGTGTTGCCCTGGCCTCCAAGCTCTTACAGCAATCAATTGAGCATCTGTGGGATGTGCTGGATTGTCTGATCCACGGTGGCTCCACCTTACAACTTACAGGACTTGAAGGATCTGCTGCTGATGTTTTAGTGCCAGATACCACAGGAGGACCAACAGCCTATTAGGCAGGTGGTCATCATGTATTGGTCCATCAGTGTACGTACACAAAATGCAGATAGGAAATGCCTTTGTAGCCCAAATGTACAAAGTGGTTGGTTTCCTTCCTATTCAATGTCAAGGTAAACTCTTAAAAAGTTTTGCCACCACCACAAGTCTCCTTTTCATAAATTCCCTCCAGCTTCATATTTCATTAAAAAAAAAACTTCACATAAATGCTGATAATTTTGTAAATGTAAACATGTTTGATATGAACACTGTGTATTGAGTCATCCTTTCCAAGCATATGAGTAATGGACGTGCTGATGACAACATCAAGTGTTTCAGAGAGGGTGACAGTCACTCAATAAGGACAATAAGACCAGATGAAAGGCCCGAGCCTGGCAACAGTGAACTCATTTGGTTTCCAAATGCTGCATTTCGCCCACTCATGTTAGGAGTGCAGGACAACCTGCGCATTTCCAGCCAGCTCACGAAGGCTGCGTGAATATAGCAGCTTTTTAATTAACGGCCGGATTGATATGTAGAACACTCTTTCTAATGGAAATCTAGAGTTGGGGAGCTTGTATGGTCAAAAAACTGTCTCTTAATCGTGATCTCTCTGCAGGACCCGGACCTCGCGCGCAGCCAATGACGAGAGCCGTCACTTTGACAGCCAGTCTTCTGTCCCCGCTCCGCAAAGCGTTGTGATGATGAAGACGTGGTCATACTTGCCCTTTCGAAGCTTGCTCGCAGCCAGTAACTTGGACGTTTGCACGGTGCTCTTGGTCTTGAGGGCCTCCTCCCGGCGCAGTCCTGTCACAGAGATCAGCGGGAAGCTCACACGATTCCCGCCGCCCTGCCAACTCCACTGTAGATCTGCCGAGTCTTAAAACAACGTTGATATAATCTGACTCCGCGCTCACTGCACAAGCACGCCTTGCTCTGTGCGGACGTCGGTTCTTTCGGAAGATGAGACAGATGTCGGGGTTTGTCTGACGTTGATGCCGAGCGGCAGCTCTCGCTTGTTTCCCTGTGTGCTCCCACCCACACTGCTGCAATTTATTTTAAGGGGCCTGACATTTTGCCTTGGCGATGAAATCGGCTGGCTCCATTTCTGGCTATTCGTGCGAACATGCATGTCTTATTAAAGCGCCTAAATCAGAGCCGCTATATATGTTTTAAAAACTAGTGTAACCGGGTATTTTCTTGCCCGGTGCGGGATTCGATACAGGGTGTACTGCAACACAAGGTGACGTCACTAACCGCTCGGCTAAAGGGTCAGACCCGTTAGCTAGGGGGCTAACGTGTGTTATTAGTAGTTTACAGTCGTCACCCTCCCCGGAAGCGCGCCCTCGCGCTTTGTTCTTCCCGCGCTCCGAAGAGACTTCTGAGGATCTGCACACTTCCGGATCCCACCGCTGCCACCAATAGTAACCGAGCTATTTTCTTGCCCGGTGCGGGATTCGATACGAAGTGTACTGCACCACAAGGCGACATCACTAACCGGTGGGCTAAAGGGTCAGACCCGTTAGCTAGGGGCTAACGGGTCTTATTAGTAGTTTACACTAGCGTGAAACCGGTCGTTAATTGTGTACACGCATCCTTTCGCCGTTGCACAGCATGTCCGCCGCGTTACTGTCCAGAGACTGCCCCCTTCGGTGATGCGCGTGAACGGCACTCTGTGGAACCGCTGCATCAAGTGAGAATGGCAGGCTGGGTGACGCGCGCGATTTTAAACGCGTGGCTTCCGATGAGCGTTGGCCTTCGTGTTAACCGCTAAAACGCAGAGATAACGTGTCCGTAAACTCCTTACGCGTACCTTTTCCCCTCTCGTTCACTGTTCACGTAGCGAATTAGAGAGGTCTGATGTGGATGCAAATTACATTATTTCCCAATGTGTGGACCGGGCCGTCCGCGACTTCTTTATACGAGTCATGAGATTAAGAGACTGCTGCGTGAGCATGAGTTGTAGGAATCGAGCGGCACTAATTATGTTAAGGCCATACCCCCCCGCCCCCCCCCCCAAAAACACACAAAAAACAAAAACTGAGCAGACTGCGATGCCCGGGGATTGCGTTAAACAGAGCCGACACTGGCAGAGTACCTGTTGCCTGGCGAGCAAGAAGGATAATGAAGGAATAAAGAATGTGTGTGTGTGTGTGTGTGTGTTGGTGTGTTTGTGTGTGTACATGTTTAACTATCCTAATGTGGATCAAATGTCCTCATTAGGATAGAAAACCAAAAATCACCTGCCTTGTGTGGCCATTTTAGAGGTCCCCTTAAGGAAAAGGGTCTATTTTAGGGTTAGGACTTGGTTTTAGGGTTAAGGTTAGAATTAGGGTTAGGTTAAGGCCAGGGTAAGGATTAGGGATAGGCATGTAGTTTGCGTGATTCAGGTTAGGGTTAAGGGCTAGGAAATGAATGTAGTCAATGAGGGGTCCTCATAAGGATAATGAAACAAGTGTGTGTGTGTGTGTGTGTGTGTGTGTGTGTGTGTGTGTGTGTGTGTGTGTGTGTGTGTGTGTGTGTGTGTGTGTGTGTGTGTGTGTGTGTTACATCTGGCACTGTTACGACAGTGCATCGATTTACGTTGGAGAGAAGACGGTGCCAGTCTTCAGGTTCAATATTGCACGCCACGGTACCAACCTCCTAGGCCTCGACCTATTCAACAGCCTCGGTTTCACCCTGTTGGACACCACTGGCTCAGAGATTCACACCGCAGCCTACACCGCTGTTCAGCGGTGTAGGCTGCCTCGAGCTCTTCACTCACCAGCCCCTGTTAGACCCGAAAGTGACATCTGTCATCCAGCCTCTCTGCCGCTCTCCCCTGGCTCTCCGCGATGACATCTCTGCTGAGCTACAGAGCACGCTTGACAGCGACATCATCGAGCAGGTGAACGCATCACCCTGGATCTCCAACCTGGTGGTGGCGAAGAAGAAGTCTGGGGGGCTGCGACTCTGCGTGGACTTGAGAGCGGTAAACAAGGCCATCATCCCTGACAAGTACCCCCTGCCAATGACAGAGGAGCTCACCGCCCAGTTCCATGGGTCCATGGTCTTCTCTAAACTGGACCTCCGCCAGGGCTACATCCAGGTGCCACTACACCCTGAGAGCCTCAACCTCACTGCGTTTATCACCCACAAAGGGGTCTTCCGCTACAAACCCATGGCTTTTGGCCTAAGCTCTGCCCCCTGCTGCTTCCAAAAGATCATGGCCTCCAGCTTTGCTGGAATCCCAGGTGTGGCCATCTACCTTGATGACATCGTGGTGCATGGGGCCACCATTGAGAGCCACGACAAGCGCCTCCACAGTGTGTTCAGTGCGATGGTCAAGCACCACCTCACACTCAGTGGCGAGAAGTGTGTCTTTGCTGCCCCAGCCATCGAGTTTGTGGGGTTCTGCCTCCCTGCTGACGGCATGTGTCCACTCCACTTGGCCATCCACCGGGTCCCAGAGCCAACCTCAACCACTCAGTTGGCCTCCTTTCTGGGCATGACAGCGTTCTGCCTCTGCTTCCTGTCACAGTATTCGGCCACAACTGCGCCACTGCGACAGCGACTGAAACATGGCGAGCTCTGGCTCTGGACACCTGCCTGCTCAGATGCCGTGCGCCTCCTGAAGTCCCAGCTCACCTCACCACCAGTTCTGGCGTACTTTGACCTGACCAGCCCCACCCTTGTCACATGCGATGCCTCCGCCACAGCCATTGGTGCTGTGATGTCCCAGCTGCAAGACGGGATCGAGAGGCCAATTGCCTTCGCCCCACGAGCTCTCAGCCTCACGGAACAGAGGTACTCAGTGGGGGAGCGGGAGGCCCTAGCAGGCCTCCGGGCATGTGAGCGCCGGCACATGTATCTCTACGGATGCTTATTCATGCTGAGGACGGACCACCAGGCCTTCACCACCCTGCTGGCCACATCAGGCACCGGCCACAAACCACTCCGTCTCCACCGTCGGGCCAACCACCTGCAACAGTACAACTTCCGCCTGCAGTTCATACCAGGCTGGGACAACGTGGTGGCTGACCTGCTATCATGCTCGATCTCCAGCCCACCCTCAGCCCCACCTCTGGGCCCCGAATGGAACCAGGCCAAACATGACCTCGTCCAGCTCCTCCACACACACCTTCAAGAGACGGTGTCCCTGCAGGAGCTCCAGGATGCCTCAGCTGACGACCCCACCCTCCCTACACTCTCGACCTACATCAGGCAGGGCTGGCCGGCGAGGGTACCAGACGAGCTGCTCCCCTACTTCAGGGTCAAGAATGATTCGTCGTGTTGCAATGACACCTGCATCGCTCATGGGCTCTGCACTGTGGCCCCAGGTGCCCTTCGGACACTATCCTTGCTATGGCACATGAGGGCCACTTGGGCATAGTCAGGCTCAAGCAGCGGTGTCGCGATGTCGTGTGGTGGCCAGGCATGGACAGGGAAATCAAGACCCTGGTCAAGGACTGCACTGCCTGTCTCTTCAGTGGTAAGACCAGGGCCCCAGCCCCAGCCCTGCCCATGCAGCTGTTGGACTGGCCGTTCCAACCCTGGGAGCACCTGCAACTTGACGTCTGCAGCGAGCTGCATGGGGTACCGCATCACCAGTGCTTTCTCGTTGTGGTCTACGACCTCCACTCTAAGTGGCCCAAGGTGACACCTGTGGGCTCAGTCACAGTCAAGGCGTTGATTGACATTCTCGACACCCTGTTTGTATGTTGGGGTCTGCCCAAGAGGATCACGACTGACAACGGCCCCCAAATGGTCTCCCACGAGCTGTCCTCCTATCTGGCGGGGAAGGGGATCCACCACATCCGCACAGCCTTTTACAACCCTGTTGTGAAGGGGAATAAGGGCCCACCTGGCACAAGGGTGCATGCTCACCACCAGCCTCCTCCAGATACTGCTGCATTACCGGGCCACCCAACACGCCACCACAGGAGTCTCCCCAGCTTCCCTCATGCTGGGGCGGGAGCTGCAACTACCTCTGGACAGGCTCCGCGCTACACTGGCTCAGGCCCAGTCCACCCAGTTCAAGACACATTTGCCACACACCAACGCCTGATGAAGAATCGCTTCGACAGGGCCCGACATGCCAGACCATCTGCCATCGCCGTCTCGGACTGGGTCAGGATCTGGCCACCCCACCGTGACAACAAGCTCCAGTCATTCTGGTCGGACCCTGTTCAGGTCAGCCAACAGCTTGGCCCAGCTTCATTCAGGCTTGCCGACGGCACTCACTGGCATGCTAGCCGCCTTGGTAAGGTGCAGGCCCCCCCTGGCCCGAGACCAGGTGTGCCGGCCGCACGGTTCGATGCAGGAGCAACACCAGCCCCTCCAGCCCAGCCTGACACAATGAGGCCACCGCCAGTAGTTGCTGCATCCGAGCCCTGTCCGGTCAGGGCACGCAGAAGGCGTGTGTGACTTTGAGACTGAGTACCACTCCTAGGTTATGGGAAGGGGGGGGGGATGTTACATCTGGCACTGTTACGACAGCGCATCGATTTACGTTAATTTCAGTGTTGTGTTTACGTCACATGTTTGCTTGATGGTCAGTTCGGTATGTTGATTAAATGGAGTAGGTTCAGCTCCAAAGACAGCTCCGGTTTTGTCTTGTTATTTTAACATAACGTGTGTGCGTGTGTGTGTGTGTGTGTGTGTGTGTGTGTGTGTGTGTGTGTGTGTGTGTGTGTGTGTGTGTGTGTGTGTGTGTCACATTCCCTTTCCTTTGATTCCAAAAAGACAGCCTATTCACAACCACCTGGGCGAGGGCTCGTTAAAGAGGCCTCAAGCTCGCGGGCGCAATCAAAGCCCCTTCAGCTCATTTCCTGAGATCCCTGGCTTTCTATCTCGTGTCAACAGAATCACAATAAAACTTTTCCATCCGTCCACGTTGGAGGCGGCGACGTTTTCCGTTTCCCCAAATTGTGCCGGTGACGCTGATGCTTGTTGTTTGCCTACCTGTTCACCTTTGACACACAGTTACGGTTGCCAAACTATCCAAACTATTGCGTAATTGAAATCACGAAACGGTGGAGAGAAAAGTACCCATATAACCTCGGTTAATTGCTATACATAATACATTCCCCCAGTCCTTGTCCATCACTAAGGACAACGCTCGTCTCAGGAAGCACTGGAAGGGCATCTTCACTGAAGAGGGGTGAGGAATGAAATGGCAAATCTAAAAAAAGAAACGCGCTTTAATGCCTCGGTGGCAGAATATTTACTCACGAATGGTCAAGGAAATTAAATGAATATGCAATCGAGGCCTATTCGAAAAGAGGCGTGTATTGAACAGGTTTTTCCCCCAATATCCTTTACATGCACGTATAAAAAGATCACTTTTGAATTGTATCACGTACGCATTTTGTGTGTTCTCTGTGGTTGGTGTGCGGCAGGTGTTCGGCTCGTTGCTCCGTCGTGCTCTGTCCATTGTGTACACTGTCAGGCTTGTCGGCAAAGGGGCATATGCCGTTGTTTGTTCCGCGGTGAAAGAATTGTGGCTAATTAAAGGGAGCGAGTCTCCCCTTCAGGAAGCGGAGCTAGTTAAGCAGCGGGGCCATTCACAGCTCTGATTAGTTGGTTCTTCCAGCAGGCCTCTGGCTCCGATGACTGATGGGAATTCTATTACCGGACCGCTGCTGCGAGGCCTGGGATTCTAAGTGGAAACCCAAACACCGCACGCTGGTGTACCACACCTCCAACACTTACTTGCATGGATAAAACTAATCCATTCAAGTCAAGCCAGCTCTCCTTGCCCACAGGCGATCACACCAGTAACTAAAATACCCAGATAGCAAAATTGCTGTGGCCCGGACCCGTCCCACACCCGACACTTCATCCGGCCTACATACCGCGTGGATTGATGGTACTTGGGCGGTCCACTCCTGTTTGCCAGATCTGGGCCAGAACCAAGCCATAGCAATGCTGCATGTGCCACATATTTGCCAGAGCTGGCCCATGTTTATTTTGTGATATTTGGGCCATATTCACCATTTACCACACGGGGCACTTCAGGGTCACATCCAGATTACATGCTGCCGAGAGCGCCGCATCTTTGCTAAAAAAGGCCCACATTTGATTTGCCATATTTGGGCCATATTTGCTATTATACATGTGGGCCACTTCAGGCTCACATCCATGTTGTCAGGGTCAGAAGGCCATCAGTGCTGCACCACTGCCTGAAGTGGCCCACATCCGGATGCTATCTGGGTACTATAATAGTAGAGGTAGTACCTAGCAGGTCTACAGATGATCAAATAAAGCCCCATAACTGTAATGGTAAACAATAACAACGGATGCTTGGGGGGGGGGGGACTGCAATGGTACACTAAAAGATACTGATGCACTACAGTGGGCCGCTCGCTTATACCACAGCTGATAAGAGATGAGCTGAATCTCTTGCAGCTCAATACTCAGACACGGCCTGCAAATCTGTCTGATTGAAGTGAACAGAATTGGGGCAGACACCCCACGCGGCAGATCTGAGGCTCAGATGACAAGGCCATCTATAACCTGTGTCATTTGTTAGGCTTACTTAAGCAACACTCCCACGCTTCACCACTGAGGGCTTTTATTCATACACAGAAGATTGGTGTTTACTTGGCATTGGCCATGATTTGTTTCCAGAATGATGAACATCTTTGAATGAACGACAGACATAACGAGGGACATGATATAATAAGTAACGTGGGTTTCGACACTAGTCTGAGAGCCACAAGAAAAGAAAAGCAAAGCAAAGCAAAGGCCGACCGCCTGCTCCTGTAAGCAGAATCAGTTGAGGTCTGCTCCATCTCTGTCCAGAGTGTGCATATGCTGTGGCAGTGGAGGGAAAAGATAAGTAGACACGGTACGGTTCACACCGCAGCACAATTTACTCGTACATTTATGACAAATACAGCGGTCTGAATGAATAAATCAGGCACCTTGCACACTTGAGTAGTATGTGTATTATTTCATTGTACATCACTGTAAAACTGCACCCATTTTTGTATTGCCAATAGATTTTGTTTGATTGAAAATACAAGGAGAGATATTTTGCACGAATCGTAAAGCATGAAGTGTGGATGAACTAACCTTGATAAATCTTTTGTTGGAAAAAGGTTATTTGTGAGTTATTTTTTCTGTGTTTTTCCCCCTCTCTTGAAGCTTGGCAGCGCTAACGCACAAGGAGAGAAATGCCAGCAGAAGCGGCAGTAACAATGAGCCATCTATTCTATTCTACACTCTGACCTCACTGAACTCCTCAGTAGCAAGGAGCACCTCAATGCACCTGCACCAAACACCCTTTGAATAGCCTACCGGAGATCAGCCCAAGCCACATTACCTTTAGTCACGCGAGTCAGGTGAAAATGAAAAAAAAAAGCTATGATATTAGATTGGTGACATTGCAGTACATTTGCCCAGAGAAATTATCACATCAGTAAATCGATACAAACATTTGTAAACTGAACATAGAATGAAGGCTGACATGCAACTAGCTCCATGATGCTACATCAGACACAACATGATGGAGAACCGGTCTCGAGAGGTCTAGGCATATGATTATAAACAGACCAACATGGATGTGATATGTGGTCCTGGCCAATCTCACCGTTCTTTGATAATGACAAGTCCCTGCTGTGGTTCTAGTCCTTAGCCCCCCCCCCCCCATTGTTTTTGGCTCTGTCACAAAGAAAGAGGTTAAGTTTTCAAGATAATGGCTTTTTACAAGGCATTGTCACTCCAGCGCACATTCAAATAACTGGTCCACAAAGATCGACATGCTTCTACTATGCAGTAAAACCTGGCCCCGTTATCACACTACCTACCATCCTGCACAGTGCCAGAGAAGAAATGAGCTCCCCATGTCTCTTCTCTTCCCCAGTCTCGGAGAGGAGGAAGTAGCCTTGACTGCTTCCTCAGTTGTGTAAAGCTTGTGTTTGTGTCACGCGTGGCACAGGCTGGAGACCACCTGAGAGAAACCTACTGTGCATCACCCACGTGTATTGTTGTCCTTAGAGTTGTATTGAGCCAACTGGAGTAGCCGGCCATCTTGTCAAGACAGTAAACTCATCAAGCTGGGAGAGGCCTGACCAGTCGTCTTTGTAACGGGAGGGACAGTATAAATCTAGAAGAATAAGTACGTTATTATCCGGTGAAGGTTAGGTGGCTTAGGTGCTCTTAAATCTTGTGTCTGGCTGAGATGAGCCGTCTGAGCTCCAAGTGGTTTTCCTCATCTCAGGAGACACACAGTGCTGCAGACGGGTAAACATCCTAAATACTGGCCTTGTTTGAGTCATGCGCATGAGCCAAGTGTGTGCACAAAATATCGAGGCACAAGGCAAAAACGGCAAAACATAGAGTGAGGTCTGAACACTGACGTGCTCCCAATACTCATTTTATTCGGCAAGGTTTTGATCTATCAGGTCTCCCTCAGGCTCAGTGAGTACTGGGAGCACTTCAGTGTGCAGACCTCACTCCTTTGTTTCATCACACGCATGACAGCCCATCGGCCCTTGCAGCGCAGGCGTATGGCGTCTGGAGAGGGGGAAGTGGTTTGATCCAGATCAGTGAAGAGAAGATGGGAAATGTTGGAATCCTTTTTTCAAACCTCGAACTGAACTAAGTGTCCACGTCTCAACGTTTGAAACGACACTACAAAGCAGACAGATGAGGTGTCCACGAAAAGAGGGGTTAAGTCTGCGTCCACTATTACAAATGTACACAAAGAAAATAAAGCTACCAGACTAGACTGCTAACACGGGCTTGGGAAGGTTTCAGGTGGAGGAAAATCAGGTCGGAGTTCAGCTGAGTGTATTTATGTCTCTGTGCGGATACCTCGGTATACTGGTTGACTAAAACGAACACACAAAGACATTATTAGAAATGCTTTTTTTTTTTTTTATAAAATGTGATGAATTTTTGCTCATTCGCTTTTACGTTGTTGGTTCACTGAGCAAACGGTAGTACAACTCAAAAGTTACGGTTTAACCTATAAATTTAAATTTATCTTATAATTAAAGATGCCTTAGAAAAAAAGAGCCACTCAACCGCCACGTCTCTCGAATTCAGCCTCTCTCCAAACTCTCATTAAATAAACATCCCAACTGGTTCGGATAATGAATGAGGTAGACGAAATAAAGCCCCCCCGACCCCAAATGACGTTAGCGACGGCCCTGTTTTTCCATTCGCTGTTGAGAGTGAGATTATCCCCCCCCCTCTCCCCCGCCGCCCCCCCTTCTCCAACGCGGGTTAAAAAGCGGCGCGCCTCGCGCTCGGGCAGGTCGTGCGCGCAGGCCCGCTTTACGTCAGGTCGTTAAAGGTGCGCTGCTGGCAGAGAGTCTGCGAATAAAAACACTGGCCCGCCATGTACTCCAACAAAGTGGAGGGACCGCGGAGGGGAAGGTCTTTTGACTCGATGAACATCGCCTTTGAAGAGAAGCTGCTGAACAACGAGGTAAGAGTTCCTCACACGGCGCAGTTAAAGGAGGTTCAAAGGTGGAAACAAACGTTTTTCGATTTCAGGCGTGAACATGCTGACAGTACTTCACCTGTATACCGGCGGCAGCGCAGGCTGAGGACAGGTGGCCGAGAAACTCTTGATACGTTTGAAAGTTGAATCTTCTTCTTGCCCCCCCCACCTCCCCAAATTTAAATGGTCATTTCATGTTAGGTTAACTTGACTACCGGCTATATTAACCGATTTGATCTGAGCCGTTTTACGGCGATGTAAAGCTAGTCTGCGTTTTATAGCGGCACTATAGAGCAGTGTTTCTCAACCGGGGGTCCGCGGACCCCTAGTGGTCCGTGGTGTAATTGCAAGGGGTCCGTGAAAATAAAATATCTTTAAAAAAAGATCCTATGACATTTATAGAAATGGGATTATTTTACTCAAATGTGACTGAGACCTTTATCTACCTAAACTATAAAGGGTAACAGGGCTTTTTCTCTAATTACATCTGTTTCACAAGTGTAATTTATTGTATTTTAATAAGAGATCTCGCTCCCGTTTGCATTGTTAAAAGTTACTGCATAAAAATTCTGTTGTTACATCTATCTGAAAGTTACTGAATACATATTCTGTTTTGTTACATATATCTGAAAGTTACTGAATAAGAATTCTGTTTTGTTACATATATCTGAAAGTTACTGCATAAGAATTCTGTTTTGTTAACTATATCTGAAAGTTACTGCATAAGAATTCTGTTTTGTTAACTATATCTAAGTTACAACTGAAAGCTCTTATTTTTGCCCCAAAGAGTGAATAAATGCTATAATGCAATTTAAAATGCAGTTTCTACTGTTTCTACAAATTGCAACCCCCCTCCCCCAAGATCAGGTGGAGGGGTCCTCAGGGTAGATCAAAAATACGCAGGGGGTCCAGGACCCCAAAAAGGTTGAGAACCACTTATCTAGAGAGTTGACGCGTCTCTGAACACTCGAAACTGAGCCAAACGCGGCATTTGATTGACAAAACCCTGCTCGCGCGCCTCCTTTCCGAGCCCGAGGCAGGGTGGCGGAGTAAGCGCGCGGCTGAATTTCGTCGACAATTTACTGGCGCGAAAGCTTTGCCGGGCGGCACGCGGACAAATCCCGCGGCTAGCCGGACTGGAACCCTGCGAGGAGTCTAGAGTCACATTCAGATCCGGACACCCGGGTGGGTTTATACGGAGCGATTCAGATTCGGATCCGGACACCCGGGTGGTTTTATACGGAGCGATTCAGATTCGGATCCGGACACCCGGGTGGTTTTATACGGAGCGATTCAGATTCGGATCCGGACAGCCGGGTGGGTTTTATACGTAATGCCAACACAAGGCTCACAACACAACGCCCAAACAAGCACCCGCACGTCACGTGTCATCATCTCGCAACAATCGTGACATTTAAATGTCGCAGTCCTGATAACTTTTTAATTGGGGGTGGTGGGTAGTGGGGTGAAAAAACAGTTTTAAAACAATACCAACATATTCGCCATTCGGACCGCAGATTCCGGCCCAGCTCGACGTGGACCTGGAGAGGCGCCGCGCGGGGCTCGAGGAGGCCGGTAGATTAGCCTACTTCATAAACGAGCGCGTGTCGGGTTAATTAAACGCTGGCTAATGTGGCGCGAGATTACGGCGCTGAGCGGGTAGCTAATAATAGGCTTGCTGGCGAGCCGGGGCGGGATTGCGGTGAGGCGCTCCTCCGGGACAGAGGCGGGTTCATCTCCATTAAAGCGAGCCGGCGCCTCCCGGGCCCGTCTCGGTCGGTGCTCTGATGCTGTCCGGGTCCCTGCTGACACGGCTCCGCCAGCCGCGCGCTCTCTCCACAGCGATGGAGGGGAGGAACCTGGTAGGATCACCCGTATGTTGGCTCTCACACTTCTAGTCTTGCTCAGTAGCTTCCCTTCCACAAACGGAGAAAAGAAGTTGTTTTTTTTGGGGGGGGGGGGTAGACAGAAATATAGATCATTTATTTCCAACGGTATCTGAGCAACACAGATCTGCTTTTGGTTTGGGGTTTTTTTTCGCGTGTTGTGCAGGTTTCTTAATAGGGTCGCTGTCCGATGTGCTGAAATGCAAGGCGGCAGGGCGAGCGGGGTGGGGCGGGGGGAGGGGTGTGTGGGGTGGGGGGGGGTGTTTAGCTTCTTTTGAGCCTCTAATCCCAGCCCCGCTGTAAGCGTGTACACTATACTTCTTCATTTGGTTTCTTTTAATATACTAGTTATCTATTTATTTTATCAGGATTCATATTTTGTCGAATAAAAAAAAAAGATAAAATAAATAAAAACAAAATAATTTAAAAAAAAACCTCCCTAATCCAGATTATGGGGATATTTCCGTGCCCCCTGACAGAGCCACTCCTCTCTGTTGCATCGTATGCTGTTGAAATAAGAGTGATAAATAGGCTAAATGTGTCCTGTTGTTATTAGTTACCCCTCGTTCACAACAGCAACAGAGTCCATCATGTCTGTAGGATAGGTACTAACATGTTGTTGGATGTTGCCTGAGATGTAAGCACTGGCTGAAGTATACCCTGGTTTCAAATCAGATTCAGATGTCTGTCTCTCCAGCCCATATTTTATTTTACTCTACTTTCTTATGAGGGAAAACGTTAGTACAAAAAAAGAAAGAAAGATATAAATTAAAAGATTTGTTCCCCCTCCAAACAATTGGTCTACCAAAGGTCTAGCCACGTTTTAAATGCCGGAAAGCTAATCCTATTTCTAGGTCTAATTTGGCATTTGTAAAAATTAAGATGAAAGCTTTTTAGGAATGCACCTTGCTCTTTAGTAAGCGAGAAAAGCTCCAGCATTTGCTTTGCTATGCCTTTCATTAACAACATTAATTTGCTGGGGAAGGGCAGGCCTATCATGTTTCTGACATTTGAGGGACTGTATAAAAGCCGGAATTGCCATGCATTTCTTGGTGTCTATCACAATTAGCAGTTTTTACCGTAGGAATGGATATCATGTCACACAGGATACATAGCCTGTATATAGGCCACTTAGTTTACTGATGAAAAGATCACATCTGTTATTTACTGAATCATAGTGCTAACATGTTGAAATCTGATTATCAATTAATTGCTTTCAGATAAATAAATCAACGTTCACAAAAATCGAAGAGAATACAGAGAAGAAGAACACACCAGAGAAGGGGCGAGCGGCGATCATCTTTTCCCTGAAGAATGAAGTTGGAGGCCTTGTGAAGGCGCTTAAACTTTTCCAAGTGAGGACCGAATCATTATTCTCTGCCGGTTCCTGCAGCTTCATGTCGTGTGTTCATGAAAACTTGGTAAAAAGCAGGTTCAGCACTTCCAGCCTGTGCAGTCAAACGCCAATCCAGCTCCGTTTCTATGACATTTGAATAGTTTCCACTTTACCTGGCGTTCCTTATAGACAGTGACACGAGCTCTGAATTTGCATTTTTAGCAATTGTAGTGCAAGTGATTGAGGTATGAAAATGGCCAAAATGGATTGCAGTCCATTTCATATCATATTGCTTCATCATTGTTAAAGTAAAAGTAAGTGTTTAGAAGGACATATGTTTGTAATAACAGCTTCATACCCTCCTGGCTTACACTGAAACACTAAGAGGAGGCTGATTTGAGTTCCCAGAGGCAAAACTCCTGTAGAAAAAGTTGCACATCCTCAGAGACTTTTATCTCCCATCAGTTGGGCAGCGACAAAGTTTGTGTGCCACCCCTTTAATTTCAACTGTGGGTTTTGAACTTTAGTCTGGTTTGTTTTAACCAGGTTAAATTATGTCCCCTCATGTAGTCTATTATGCAGTCTACCAGTTTTCAGTGAAATATGGCAAAAGCCCTCGAAGTGTAACTGTTAGACACCCTACTACTGATGTCATCTGCCCTGTTACTGAGCTGGAAAATAGATGTTTCTGTATATCCAGGTTAACGTGTCTGGAATGAGTTGTATTTTTACTGAAGGTTTAGTTCGGGTCAGGAAATTGAGTTTGACCTCACTTTATCATCGTGTTAAGAGATGTAATAGATGATAACTCTCAATGCTCTTTGCAGGAGAACCACGTCAACCTTGTGCACATTGAGTCCAGAAAGTCAAAACGACGCAACTCCGAATTTGAAATATTTGTGGACTGCGACAGCAACCACGAACAACTGAACGAAATCATCCAGCTGCTCCGCAAACATGTGAACATCGTGGACATGGAGCCCCGCGATAACTCCTGTCTCCCTGAGCAAGGTTAGCAAGCAGCGCTCCCAGCACTACAGCCAGGCCTTGAATAATTGTGACTAAAATATTTTGACCTGCATGGAAGTTAACAATTTCATTTCTGTTTTTTTTTTTCAGATATGGATAATGTACCTTGGTTCCCTAAGAAAATTTCAGACCTGGATAAGTGTGCCAACAGGGTGCTGATGTACGGCTCAGATTTGGATGCCGACCATCCGGTACAGAGCGCGAGCGCTTTACTCTGCCTCTTTAGTCTTCACCTTTTTCTCTTCACAAAATCTTTTTGTGGTATGTTTGTACCCTTCTCATGTCCTTACCTGTGCTTTTCAGGGCTTCAAAGACAACGTCTACCGGAAAAGACGGAAGTATTTCGCAGATCTGGCTATGAGTTTTAAACAGTAAGTGAAAGGTTCAAATTTCCGGATACCATGCAAATGTGTGTTGTTTTCATTTTACAATCAAGTCGCTGACTCGTTCAGACACGAGAGTGGAACGTTTTACATCGCTGTATTTGTAGTCATGTGTGTGCTGGCTATGCGGGCCTAGAAGCAAATCCTACCAGAAAAGGCCTCTGTACCGTCTTGTAATCCCTCCAATCTAATTAAAACTGAACTGCTGAGTTTTTTTGTTTGTTTTTTGTTTTGGCTTAATGTAATAATTCTTACTGTTTCAGTGGGGATCCTGTTCCTCGCATCGAGTTCACAGAGGAAGAAGTGAAGACTTGGGGCGTTGTGTACAGAGAGCTCAACAAGCTGTATCCTACTCATGCCTGCCGGGAATACCTGAAGAACCTTCCTCTGCTGTCCAAGCATTGTGAATGTCGGGAGGACAACATCCCCCAGCTGGAAGACGTCTCACGCTTCCTCAGGGGTAAAGGGGACATATACATGTTTTTTTGTTTTTGTTTTTTTGAATCTCAAATGTAACAAAACTGACTTTGAGCCATTTCCAATTTGTAAGAATAATTAACATGAGCCACTCGTGTAATTTCTACCCACCTTATTTTCACAGAACGCACTGGATTTACCATCAGGCCTGTAGCAGGGTATCTTTCTCCCCGAGACTTCTTAGCGGGCCTGGCCTTCCGTGTTTTCCATTGTACCCAGTACGTGCGCCATAGCTCCGACCCGTTATACACCCCAGAGCCGTGAGTATTGTCAATCTAAATCAAGGAAAGTGACCATGAAATTTAGGATTTGTGTAAAACTACAGGGGCTGACGATCTTTTGTCCCCCCTCATAAAGGGACACATGCCATGAGCTGCTGGGTCACGTGCCACTGCTAGCAGAGCCCAGCTTTGCCCAGTTCTCTCAGGAAATTGGTCTCGCATCACTTGGGGCCTCTGATGATTCAGTCCAGAAACTGGCCACAGTAAGTGATACAGATGCACACAACGCTTTGGCCACATTAACTCGAGCAAGACAACTGAGAACAGATGTGAAAACTATTTTCCCGTCGGTGAATAACACTTCATCCTGTGTTTCAGTGCTACTTCTTTACAGTGGAGTTCGGCCTATGCAAACAGGAAGGGAAACTACGAGCATATGGGGCCGGACTGCTGTCTTCCATCAGCGAACTTAAGGTAACCGCACTATAAACGGTCTCCACAATGGGGCATCTTCACATTTGTCCTCCTGATACTTTGCAGCGTTGCAGTATCACATTTGTTGGTTCATTTAAGTTAACACAAAGAGGGAATGAACGGTCCTCCAAATGTGTGCCCTCTCTTTCTCAAACCAAAGTAAATCACTTGTTTAGGTACTCAGAAATCTCATTGCGTAAGTTTGGTTATATTTGAAAATTGTTAAGCTAGGTTGGGTCCCTTCAAATATTAATGTTAAAAGTGTTTAAAGAAGATGATTTATATCTTTGATATGATTCAAATGGGTTTTACCCTTTTCACATATTCAGCCTCTTCACGTATATGAATTGACATTTTTCAATCATTCTGAATTTGTGTCAATACTGACTTTCCATGTAGCTCAGTCAAGCCATTCATGTGCTCATATCGAGGGTGTGCTAATATTTACATAGAGTATTACATACAGTACAGCACATGCATTTTCCTCATTTTGTTTGCCTCTTACCGACAGCATGCACTTTCTGGGAATGCGAGGATAATGCCATTTGACCCCAAAGTCACATGCAAGCAAGAATGCATCATCACAACATTTCAAGATGTCTACTTTGCTTCAGACAGTTTCGAGGAGGCGAAACTCAAAATGAGGTGAGTTCGATCGCTAAACGCATCCCAACAGTCTAGATGTCGAATGCTCGCAATAAGTTACCTTCTTATCACGCAACTGAGACCCTCACAGACAGATATTTGTATGAATATCCCCGTATCCCACAATGCCTTAGTTCTATGATCGCATCATTACTATTATGAGAAATTATTTTTACATTTCAGAGAGTTTGCCAAGACCATCAAGCGCCCGTTCACCGTGCGGTACAACCCTTACACACAGAGTGTGGATTTACTCAGAGACACCCCCAGCATCAACAGCGTGGTGGAGGAGCTCCGACACGAGCTTGACATTGTTGGCGATGCGCTCAGCCGGCTCAATAAGCAGCTGGGTGTCTGACTGCCTGGAGTTGTGGTTCGATTACCCGCCAACAGCACATCTCATCAGGCCTGCCATATCATCCCAAAGCGGCACTGTAAGGATGCCGCTTGTAGCTTCCCCATCGTCAATACATAGAATGTGCACCGTTTTATTGTTTTAATTGTATAGTCTGCAGTTGTACAATTTCCTATTTAGTGATTAGTGAGATGAACAAACAGAGCTGCTTTATTGGAAAAACCGCTTTGCTTTAATTGTACCGACATACGTGGCTGGATTGGCTCTACTATTCAAACAGCTAATGTACTACCATGGTACATGAATGTCCATGGTTAAATATATTTGATAAAATATCCCTTTCTCAGCAATTACAAATTCTGAAGTGCTCTATCTCCGTCTTGTTAAGGCTACTGTTGTATATCATCCAGTGAAAGTCTTTGTATTTATTACCACTATACTTATTCCCCAAATCAAATTCTCCACACTTCAGTATGTACAAAATGTAATTTGTTTGTATTTAGTGTATGTATCATTTTTGTGTATCGTTGCTGAAATTCATGAAAGTGGGTATTAATATTGTACGAATGGTTATGTAGCATTAATTTTGGCAAAATGTGTATATGTACTTTAACCTGCTTTATTTCACTCTACAGTGATATTCAAGAATATCTTCTCCTGAAGTGAAATGCAGCTGTGGTTCTTCTAACAAAACAAAACATTATTTTTCTATGGAAAATAAACTATACTATGGTTAGGTTATGTCACAAAATAAAATGCTCATTGTGTCTTTATGTGTCTAATGGGTGTCATTTGACTATGGAACATTTTTTTTTATTTATATCAATACAATGGTCAAGTCATTCATTCATTCATTCTCTAAACCGCTTATCCTTACTCAGGCTCGCGGGGATGCTGGAGCCTATCCCAGCAGCCATTGGGCGGCAGGCGGGGAGACACCCTAGACAAGCTGCCAATCCATCACAGGGCCGATACACACACACACACACACACACACACAGCCCAATATCATAAATCCCAAATTTGTGATGACAATCACAAGAACAATGCTGACGATAATGATGACGAGAAGGCAGTTATCTCATCTCTATTGTGATTTGAACGTGAACAGATTATTATTATCCTTAACTATGATTAAATCCTATATCACGCAGTAGGCCTGTCTCCCTGCCTACATCAAATCTCAACCAAACCAACCTCGCCATTCATAAAAAAAAAAACACGAAGTTGTGCTGCCCTCTTCGGGTGGACATTGTCACTCGCGCTGCGCAGAGGGTGTTCATCCTACCAAAGTGGTTTACAACGTGCCATTGCGCATGCGCGGACTGCGTTACGCACGGTAGGACATCTCGTCCAAGTGCAAATCGTCAGCACCGAGAAACCTCACCGAGAATGTGGAGGAATTTCAGGTAGTCTGGTATGGGTTGGATTAAATTTAAAAAGAAATAAAAACAAAAACGCCCCACCTCCTGCCTCGCTCACTGACACGGAATTGCTCCGCTACTCTGGAAGAAGGGGGTCTATTTGAGTTGCAAGCGCTGTTGTGTCAGTTATGCTAAAGGAAACGAAAGCAATGTAGTTGGGTGTTTTACCATGCACATCTAAAGAGTTTACCTGAATCTGAGACTCATCCCAGATAGCAAAATGGCTGTGGCCCGGACCCGGCCCACATACCAGGTGGAACGATGGCACTTGGGCGGTCCGCTCCTGTTTGCCAGATCTGGGCCAGAACCAAGCCATAGCAATGCCACATACTTGCCAAAGGTGGCCCATATCTTTTCGTGCTATATGGGCCATATTCACCATTTACCACACGGGTCCCTTCAGGATCACATCCAGATTACATGTTGCCGAGAGCACCGCATCTTTGCCAAAAAAAGGCCCACGTGTGATTCGGCATATTTGGGTCATATTTACTATTATACATGTGAGCCACTTCAGGCTCACATCCATTTTGTCAGGGCCAGAAGAAGGCCATCAACGCCGCATCATTGCCTGAAGGGGCCCACATCCGGCCTGCATCCAGATTTAGGCTGACAAGACTGTCCTGGACATGTCCTCTTGTTGAGGCCTAAAATATCTGTTCGACGTTTGCGAACTAATGAAAACTCCTAAAATATCTAAAATGTTTTGATCGTCCCTCAGACTGTGTATAAATACCGACAGCCTCGTGAAGTAGGTATTTCTCAACATGCCTGTATTCAGTCTTGAGCGAGAACTCCCGTTCATGACGAGTCCGTGCCTGTAAAACTGAACTCGGCGCTCCAGAACACGGTCGTAACTCAAACGACGAGCCGTGATAAAGCGGACTTTGTTGCGCCAGAATCTGTGACCCGTCACGTCCTGCTAATAAACATGCCTATGACGTATATTCAAAAACCGGGATCCCGAGAGTGCGTGCCACGCCTGCCTTGCGGTGAAAAAAAAAACAACCCGGTCACGTGGTGTGCGTCCTCGATAGCGACTGGAAGATCCCACAATAGCGATTTCACACAGCTCTTTATTTTGTCGCATGCCAGGCATGTTTAAATCTCAATAAGTGACCTTTCTCAGATGTGTAGCTGGTAAATCGGCAAATCCGGTATTTGACAAGGTAGGAGGCGTTATTCAACCGAAGACTCAGAATGTGACGCGTCACACACTGTACACCGCGAATGCCGATGGAAACTGTAAAATCCGCTGCGGCGACACCCCCCCCCCCCCGAGAAACAGGGCAGAAGACTAGTGGGCAGTATAGCGGAGACCCCTAACTCTGGAGAAGCCAGGGCAAACTGGGAAATTGGCATAACTTTTCCACAAAAAAAGGGCGAAATATTGAAATCTATTGATTTCTTCCCGTAAGTTTTCTCTTACGCACATTTGGTGACAAAATATAGTTGTGGTGCGAAAATCCTAATGATAACTAAGTTGTGGGCTTTCTTTCGTTCACTGATCATTTCTGTCCGTTTGTTTTGTCACGTTAAATGGTACTGTAAACTACTGATAAGGCACGTTAGCCCCCCAGCTAGCGGGTCTGACCCTTTGCCCGAGCGGTCAGTGATGTCGCCTTGTGGTGCAGAACACCTCGTACATTTGGTGACAAAATATAGTTGTGGTGCGAAAATCCTAATGATAACTAAGTTGTGGGCTTTCTTTCGTTCACTGATCATTTCTGTCCGTTTGTTTTGTCACGTGAAATGGTACTGTAAACTAGTGATAAGGCACGTTAGCCCCCCAGCTAGCGGGTCTGACCCTTTGCCCGAGCGGTCAGTGATGTCGCCTTGTGGTGCAGAACACCTCGTATCGTATCCCGCACCGGGCAAGAAAATAACCGGTTACAGTACTATGGGGTTAAAACAAAGTAAAACATTTGCATTATGTCGACCCCCCAGTCGGTGGTGTAAATCTCGTTCATCTGACCACATTCCATTTTTGAAAGAGAAACGTCCCTTCCTCGACACAATGCATGTTGTACCACATGCCCCCCCCCCCTGTTTGTGGCTGAAGTCCTGACCAAGTACGGGATGAAAGTTATTGTACGGTCGCTGCTGCGAACCAAAATGCTTTATTGGAAAAATCAAGTGCCACCTCAGGAGTTCAGTTTAATTCAATTCAATTCAATTTTATCGTCATTAAAAACCATGTGCAGGCACATGTTAAGAATGAAATGAGGGCTGTGGCTTCACCAACCAGTGCAAGACGGACAAACACAGCAAACACAATATAAGATAAACACAACACAAGATAAAGCCTTTACTTTAAGAAGATCCGTAAACGGGAGCTTTTACTGAAGAAGATCCGTAAACGCAACTCCTTCTGAACCCGAGTCTTTCGTGGCAACCTGTTGTCTATTTGCCGAGCTAGCAGGCTGGACGCCACTACGTTTGCCTTCCTACTGTTCTGCGTTTGACGGCCGTACAATGAGAGACAAAAGAGAGCGGAATACGTCCGCTGTACATGTTGCGCAGGTCTCCTCCGTCAACTCGGGCGGTGATCACGACAGCTGTCGCAAAAATCTATCGACGACCACGTAACCCATGGAAACAGGATCGCGGAACGAGTTGCGTTTGTACGCCTGGGTAAGAAACCGCTTCAAAAACGTGGTACACGTTGTAATGTGTGTAGCTGTGTGTTCGGTCGCGTATTTTGACGCGCGACGATACTCGTAGACGCTCAGAAACAGAAGAGCGACAATTCGTGAATTTAGCATGTTGCTAGCCGGCGGCTAGCGTGACCGGTGGTGTAGCGGAGGCTATACACCGGTGTATGGAGTATGCGCACCACTTTCTCCGCCAATTCCCAGTATAATGACCTATCAGGCCAAATGCCATTGAACTATATTGGAGCGTACCAGAAGGACCCCGCTACAATGTCGCGGTTTGGTTATCCACCCGTCTAAATCTCCCTCCTCTTCATCCTGCCGGCTAACCGCCTTCCCCCTGCCCCTAAACCCCCGCCTCACTCCAACTCCCTCCCCCCAAATGCTCGGAATCATCCGAAATGCCGAGAAAAGTGGTTTTTAGCCATTTTTAGAAAATGCATATTTTTGCATAATTATGCGTAATTGTTTTAATTCTCTATTTTTCTGGTCCTCTCCGGAACAATACCTACCACCTCCAAAAAAAATTAGGATCATAAGTGCATTTTTGCAAAAATGCACCTATTTTGCATAATGCCAAAACATTTCTAAGTCCCAGAAAAAAAATGTATATAGGTGAAAAAATCAAAGATGCTCAGAATCACCTGAAATGCCGAGAAAAGTGGTTTTTTAGCCATTTTTAGAAAAATGCATATTTTGCATATTTATGCACAATTGTGCATAATTTTAATTTTCTGGGATTTTTCCTTTACTCTCTGAGACAATACCTACCACCTCCAAAAATAATTAGGATCATAAATGCTTTAGTTTTCGGTCCCACCATCTACACTAACTAACTAACACACACACACACACACACTAACACCACACACACACACATAACGAAAATATGGGAGTTGATACCTACTTTATCGTGCACTACACATATAGGTGGCAGTGTGCTTTACCTCCTCAACGACCACTACGCCACCGAGTGTAACTTTCGTTCAAACATGACGGATGAACCGAAACGAACCACCGTTAAAGTCGGTAAACTGTAAGACGTCGGTGTCCCCCATTCTTACTGTACACGCAGGGAGCCAACAGCTACGGCCAGCTGGGACAGGGGCATCTGGAGGACTTGTCAGTGCCCGAGCCCTCAGACGGCGGCGCCCTTCGTGATGGAGCTGTGTGTGTCCTCGGCGGAGGCGGGGGCCACTCTGTGGTCGTCACCGGTGTGTTTTGTTCCGTTTGTTTTTATCGTAGGCGTTTTTTAATGTGGAATTTAATCAAAAGCGGGAAACAAGTTGTGTAGCCCAGCAGACAGATATTGGACTCTTTCTTCTGGGCAAATGAATGATTGTAAATGGTTTGTCTTTGCTGATGGACTTTGTATTCCACAGGGAGAGGAGATGTGTTGGTTTGCGGACAGAACCTCAGAGGGCAGCTGGGGCTTGGCCACACTGCGGACGTCGCAGCCCTTCAAGTCTGCGCTCAACCGAGTCGGGCCGTTGTCAGTGTGTCCTGTGGTTGGGATTTCACTCTTCTTCTCACTGGTGAACATTTCAGGTCTTTTTAACCAAATGGCAAATAAGAGTTTAAATAACAAGGGTGTTCCGAATTATCTATGTTCCTGTTGGGTTTGGACGAAGAAGGTTGCATTGAAGAAGGGTTTATTATTTGTAATTGGTGCTGTTTTAACACAGAATGTGTGTGAATCCAACTTTGAAAAGTGTGATTAAAGGGGTAAGGCTTTCAAAGAAAACAACAGGGGAAAAGTTTATCGACTCACAGCAAATTGTCTAAAGTGTACATTTTAGAGCCATTTTGCTGTCCATACCGCTTTATTAGGCATAACCTACCTAGCACTGGCATGGATTCAGAATATTGTTGGGATTATCCCACAGGGCTCTTGGTCAAATTTTTTTTTTTTTACAATATATTGTATATAAATTCCCCTTCCACGTAATTTCGCTAGAGTCACTATCATGTTCCTGGAACCAGCTTGGGATGTATGCTTTATGACATGGTACATTATCTTGCTGAAGTTACCTTCTTTAAAAGAATAAACTGCACCTATGAAGAGGCACACCTGATTATCAATAATTTTTTGCTTTGCTGTGGTGTTCAAATCCATCCTCAGCTGTTGCTAAGGGGCATAATTTGTGGCAAGAATTCATTCCCAACACCATTACACTAATGCCTAAAACTGGCATTGCCGTCACCAGGCAGCATAGTTTCATGCCGTTGGCACCAGATTATGCCCCCACTGTTAGAAGCTCTCACCATATCGCAGTAGACACCAAAATTTGTTTAATTATACCACAGGAGATTTTCTGTTGTTCAGTTTCAAAATTATGATGATCATGTCCAGCACCGACGCGCCCCTGAGAGCAGGATAAGCGGTTTGGATAATGGATGGCTGGATGGATGTACCAAACTGAAGCCTCATCTTTTCTCGTTAGCCAACTGGGCATTGTGACGTACTGCTGTAGCCTTTCTGCTTCAAGGTCTCAACAGGTTACATGTTCTGAGAGTCACTTCTGTGTACCACTATTGCAACAAGCTGATTTTTGCATACTTGTAAACTGCCTTTCAAAGGAGTCTTACCTCATCTCTGACCTCTGTCATCATCAAAGCATTTTGTTCCAAAGGACTGCGGCTCACGAGATGATGTGAATCTACCTAGAGTGGTGAAGTGAACAAATCAAATCCCTAGGGTAGTGTCTGGTTCTGAAACACTTGAATTAGTGTGTCTGCACCAGCAATCATAATTTGATTAAAGTTGTAGTTGCAGCCATGTGAAGTACCACTTAGAGAAATGAGCTGTCAATATAAAAAGGGAGGCACACCCTACAAAGCAGCAGCTGAGTGTTTGTTTGCGTTTGTGTCTGTAACACACTGCACGCAATAAATTGTTGTTACTCTTATTTTTTCTTGTTTTTAACACAGACAGCGGTCAAGTGCTAGCATGCGGGTCCAACGCCTTTGGACAGCTGGGTGTGGCACAGCCAGTGACACACTCAGCACATCATCTGCTCGTTGAGGTTAGTGAAGGACTGGAGTGTGCTCTGTTCTGTCAGGTTTTTTTATGAAAGCACTGCAATATGGGGATTGCTTGGGTTCACCTTATATGTATGGCAAAGTATCAGATTTTGTCCTGTAACTATCTAATCGATCAAGAAGAATCAATACTATAGCAAACACCACCCCTCCATATGATCAGTGTCTTTGAAGCAGTGGTCATTGTAGGTCATGTCTTCTCTAGAGTCTGAAGGAGCCAGTGGTCAGTGTGGCAGCAGGACTCAGACACTCACTAGCTGTTACTAGTACGTTTACCTCCATATTCTATAATATTGCATACACTTGCAAAATATCCCAAGTTTATTTTGTTATGAGTCTTACCACAGAATGTCCCTGTTTGTGCTGCCTGCAGACTCTGGCTGCGTTTACCAGTGGGGTACAGGTCTCTACAGTCAGGCAAAGCGAGCTCTCTTTCCACACGCTGTCCCTGCTCATCTCAGCTCAAAGTTACCCTCTCTTGTTCCAGGTAATGCAAACTCCCATCTTAATATTAAGTAGCAAGAATTTCTTTAGAGGGTAGGATTTTATTGTGCAATTGCAGATTAATGTCACTGCGCTGAGTAGAAACCAGACTTCCAGTTCATTTTGCATTCAGTTTGCTCATACATATGTGGACTTGGTGTTTCGGTTTACATGCTCACATTACCACCATATAAAAAGATAGATTTCAAATAACAGATTATGCAGTGGCTATTTATAGCAATGCAACACATAGCTGTAGATAGTCATGTATAGTTATAAAAACAGAAAACACAATGGAAAAATACAAAGATTCTGTATGGGCTTAATGCTGCGCATTGCCTGTATTGGATAATAAGAATGGAACAGTAACTGAGCCCATGTTGCAGGTCTAGATCAAGTGACACCGCTCACAGTGGCTGCAGGCTCAACCCATTGTGTGTGCCTTACAGGTAGGTATTGCACATGACGCTCAATAAACACATTCAAACATCAATATTTCTGCCTCTTTAATATTCTTCAACTGATTGATTATCAATATTAATACCACTATGATACTTGGTAGTATTATAAGAACTTCTGTTGCCACCACTGCTGGATGAAGTGCTGTTTCTTTGAATATCTTGTGTACAGAAGGGGGTGACTTATTTCTATGGGGAAGCAATAAACACGGCCAGCTGACTACTACAGAGCCTTTTTTGTCCTCTCCCACACCTCTCAAGCATACACTCCTGGACAGAGAGAGAGTCACCCATGTGTGGAGTGGCTGGACACACCTTGTGGCCAAAACAGGTGAGAAATTATGACAATTATGTCACATATTTCATATTTGCAACAACCACTCAAGTGTTATTCAAAGGAAAAAATGCCATAACATGAACCATGTTATCCAACTGACTGTTTGCAAAGTTTCTCCACCTCCCACCTTCCTTACTTAAATGTCACATCGACACGTTAAGCTGACTGTCACCAATCTAACTTTGATCAGATATAAGTATGCCAGTTGTTTCTTTTTAAAATTAAGGTGAAAGTGTGGTCTTACACAAAGTTTCATCGATCGAAGGGAGTATAAAATACATTGCCCTCCAAATACTCGAGATAGTGTTTTAACAGTGATCTATTTTACAGTTCCCCTAGCACACTTTTCACAGCTTTCCTTTTTGAGATACTTTTTTCCCCTTAATCTAGCATTATCTAATGTCTGTTGCATCCAAGATGCCCTCAGCTGCTTTTAGCGGGGTGTCAGATATCAAAGGAAGTAGAGATGATTGCTAAGTGCTGATTAGTGGATTGCTATGTCAATAATTATTTTGCAAATGGTCACTTTCAGAGAGTGGGAGAGTTTTCACATGGGGCAGAAGGGATTACGGACAGCTGGGTAGAATGGAGCCATCATGTCAAAACACAGAACAGAAGTCTGGTGGTCCATTAGCAAAATGTGGCAGCCAGGGAGCATGCCTACCAGCAGAGGTTAAAGTCTTACATGGAGCTGAACAGGTAAAATTTTTTAGCTTGCATTTTAAATGGCCTAGTCACATCATTATGCCTATTTACTATTTTGAATATTTTCAACCAGGCAGGTGAATTAAAGCGGCTGTAGACAACTTTTCAGCTCCCCCCTCCCTAGCATTTTCAGGGGTTTTTGTTTTTTGCACTACTGTCGCAAAGAAAACCGGATCACTTTCCGTTCATTGGCAGCCTGGCTACTGTCCAAAACAAGAAACAACCGTTAGAATCCCAATTGGAACTAGAAACCCCGATCTCCGTGCTATGATAAAGGCAGAGTAAAACATCTGGTAGTATTAATAAGTTGGCAGGTTGTGTTACTTACTGATCCAGTAGGAAGAATGCCAACTGAATGTCGGTTTGGAACCCGCTCAAATCCCGGTGTTGTTTCAAACTCTGTTTCCCCGTCGAGATCTGTTTCCCCCTAGCAAGGGTTCGATACAATATCGGGACGCTTGATTAACCTAACCTCAACCTACCCCTAACCTTAACCTAAATTAAATCTAACCCTAAGCTTAACCTAATGCTTACCTTAACCTAATCGTAACTGATAGCTAACCCGCTTCTATGCTAACGCTTTCGTCTGGCCGGAGGGAAACAGATCTCGAAGGGTAAACAGAGTTTGATACAACACCAGAGCTCACTCCATTGAGTGAATGGCCGTCTAAAGTTCACTCTTGTTTTACCTCTGTTTCTGTCACTCTCCCTCTTCGCGCCTTCATTGCCTCCTCGATCAACAGGTTCTTTTTGTCTTGTTGGGTAGAGTTTCCACCGTCACTTCGGTTGTTCCACCATCCGCCATTTTTGCTACTGAGGATAGCTACCGGGGGGAAAAACAAGCGCTATCCTCTACCTGTTTTAATTTCACAGTGTTTGACGCACTTCCTTTGTGCCATAAATTGAGCCTTCGTTTTCCTGCGAGATTGTGCTCGGTAGCAGACAGTTAGATTGGGAAAGCGAAGCTTATAGGGAATCAATCTAAATGCCAGTGGTGTCATTATTCTATAGCCATTACACTGTGCAATCAACATTTACTGCGTAATGATAAGTTAAGCAAAAAAGCGTCTCTGCTACCGCTTTAAGAGGATTTTTTTTTTGTGGCCTGGCAAAGTATTGACCTTGATAGTGATATATTGTATGCCCAGAGAATATCAAAACTTGCATGTCTTCTGGCTTCCATCAATTCTCCATCACCACAGCTTTGTCACTTCCTTCTAGTTTTTAGTTAGGACATTTCTTTGTCATTCCAGCAGGGGGAAACAGGCACCTACAAACATGAAAAGGTGAAGATAGTGAAACACACAGTTCTGATCAATGAGAGCAAGACAGGGTCCTTAACGATTGCCGTCACTCCGTTAAGTGTGAAAGGCACCCACAGCATGACCACACTATTATCTTCCGTTAGTGAAATAACCACTTGCATTAAGTCTGAGCCTGAGGTCTCTCTTCCCATTTAGGCAATTATGAATGAGTTGGTATTCTGCAGCTGAAGTCTAAATGGGAGCCGGTTGGTGGGAGATCCTTGCCATTAATGCGGATGTCAGGGACAGGAAAGGACGAACAATCACTGGATCATTTTTCCACGACACACTGATCATTGCGGCAGCACTGTTCTGTTTCAAGACATAGTCACCCCATACATATAAAGTTACAGGCGAGATGACGCAAGATGAAGCTGAGAACGTCTTAGCCCCCACCACTACCATATTATAACATGCTCAACCAAAATCAGATTTTTGGAAACCATCATATTTTATGGTGCCTATGTGGATTGTCAGGGTAATATATGAAAATTTTTTTGGGGGGGGGGGTATTTCCCTCTCTTTTTTTCTCCCCAATTGTATTTGGCCAATTATCCTATTTTTGAAGCTGTCTCGGTCGCTGCTTCACCTCCTCTGCCGATCCAAGGAGGGTTGCAGACTACCACATGCCTCCTCCAATACATGCGGAGTCGCCAGTCGCTTCTTTTCACCCGACAGTGAGAAGTTTCACCAGGGGGATGTAGCGCATGGGAGGATCACGCTATTCCTCCAGTCCCCCCCCCCACAGGTGCCCCGACTGACCAGAGGAGGCGCTAGTGCAGCGACACATACCCGCATCCAGCTTCCCACCAGCAGACATGGCCAATTGTGTCTGTAGGGAAGCCCAACCAAGCTGGAAGTAACACGGGGATTTGAACCGGCGATCCCCGTGTTGGTAGGCAATGGAGTAGACCGCCATGCTACCCAGATGCCCTGTAATATATGAATTGTGACCTGCTATTGGTTCAGAAATTTAAGGGTGGCTTGTTAACGCTGATGTGCCAAAGTTACAGCCTGGACCATATTCACTCGGTCATTATATCAAGGCTTTTTTAAACTCAGTGACATAAGTTGCTTGTGAGAAACCAAGAGTAGTTCAGAGCTTCACCTGGACTGGTGTGTATGTACCCTCTTTCATGACTCTTCTTTGAACCTATGAAATTTCAGGATCAGCATTTGAATTTGACCTGAAATAAAGCTGCGTTTCCTCGGTTGCTGAAAAAATGTCAAGGAAAAAGAGTGTGAATTTGGAAAGGAGATGGTCTGCATAGCAGAGCCCACGCAGTCCTTCTGTGTCTGTGACAACTGCATTAACTCTTCTGTACAAGTCCAGCTATACGTTTCAGTTGTGATGGAGCTGGCGTTTATCCTACATTTTTTTCCAATGTGCTGTAAAATTACCACATCTCAAATGACTAGACATCAGATCTTTGTGCATATAGTTTGCAGTTTTTCACACTTAGGTGGCATTAGGTACATGCAGTGTGGAATATTGAACCACAACATCTAGCCATATTTGAGCTATTTTATTTTACTTTCAGAGAGATGTAGTCAATATTATGCTGTCTAAGTTGTGTACAGTAAAAAAAAAATAAACTACCACATTCATGAACTCAGCCATCCATTTCCAATATGTTTTATTCAAGACCCTTTTTCATACTGTGTTTCATTTTCATGGCAGATTGCGTGTGGATCTGAACATAACCTTGCCATTGTAGGTAAGTGTTATTTCCTTCTCTTTACTTTTTCTTATCTGGCCGTATTTTTGAAATGTTAAAAGTCCACCCATTCTGGTGTACACCCTACAGTACAATGTGATGAAAAACAAACTGATCAACATGATCTGACAATGTAATATAGATCAGTATCAGGTCGCAACAAACAAAGGTGGTGTTTTATGGGAAATGGGGCAGAAATGGGCTATATTGGTGTCTCATTTATATTTACTAAGTACAAGCTACAGAAACAAAGAACAGTATTTTTTGGCCTGAGCATGGCTCTGGTCTGTAGTACCTCAACGGCTACAGGAGAAGGAGATGTGAGGGCAAACTATTCATGTTATCCTCCTCACTGTACCAAAGAATTTGCATGGGAGCTTTCTAATACTTTATGGTTTAACGTCTGTGTGAAATGTTAATCCTTTTGTTGATGCTTTGGAGGATCGCCGAGGTCGGCTTACTTCTCTGTGGCATTTGCTTCAGGAAGCAATTACAGCAGTCGTAGATGGATATCACTGACAGAAGCAATTACCCGAGCAGGCCTGTGAGAAAGCTGAATTAACAGAGTGTACATTCACAGGCCCACTTTTTCAGATAAATGTTTGGAGAGCTGTCTTCCTTTATACACATTAGAACAGAACAGAGTCAACACAGTTACGCCCACCCGCAACACAATACTGCACAAACACTGGCGTATTTGAGTTTCAGATTTTCAAAGAAAACGAATTTCTTTCTTCCATCCTGGCTGTGCAAAAGTCCTTTCTTTTCCATGGTTTGCTGTCGTCACCAACCGGCAACCTAAAGTATTTGGGAATTTAAAATTCTCGCATTAAAGTTTGAACAACCGACCCGGTTGCTCACATCAGTGTCAGTGCGAGTACCCGAGAAGAGGTCCGATCAGAGTGGAGTTGCAGGAGGTTACTGGGGTATCTACAGCCAGAAGACGATTTACCTCCACTCGGTCGCCGGTGTACCTGATTTGATGTACTGCCGCCACATTTGTCACAGTCACTAATGCGGGGCGCTGCGGGTCTATCACAATGGCAGATTAATGAAGCGCTCCTCTGCGCGCTCAGAACTTGCCCTTTTTGGGTGAACAGAGGAGAAAGCGGAAGCAGTGCAGAGTTTTCGTGTGAAACTTCTGTTCCTCTCTCCTCTGCCGTGCTCCTTTCCTCCCCACCTCTTGTGTTGAGCATGGTGCAGGAGCAATGAAATGGCAAAACAGGAGAGGAAGCTGAGACCTGAGTGCTGCTATTTTCTGGTGCTGAAGTAGGTCAGGCAGAAAGGAACACAGAGCATTTCATGTTGCTTAGTTGCTTATTGGAAGATATCTGTTGCTGCCTCCTCAGCCCTTTCCTATTTACACTTGAGGAAGTGCGCCATGTGTTGAAAGGTTATTGTCGCTGGCCAGCGGCACAGGAGAGGTCAACAGCACAGCTGTCAGGTCGTCCACTTAGGAGAAAGTCTTATTTGTTTTGTCCGTAGTTTTTTTTTTTTTATGTGTTTTTTTTTTTTAAATGAAAGTTCCTAAGAGTGATGAAAAACTGAATATCAGATCTTGTGACAGCTGTACTGTGATGAAAATCATGGACTGTTGAGGGGGGAAAAAAAGAAGAAGTAACGGTGCTGCGTGCTTTAATGTGAAGATGTGAATTTTGTCTACCCGTTATTGTTTAATCGTCCCTGAAATTGATGGTTGTCAGGTGCCGCCGAACCCGGAGACAAGAAAAGAGGTCTAGATTTAAGTGCCTCGAATTTCATCCTTTTGTTGTACCGAGTATTTTGCGGGGACTCTGTTGCCATGGAAACACTGCTGTACTGTATTCCAGTCAGCTTGTCCATGACTTAAACACAGCACCAAAACAAACAAGTTTTTTATTTTTCAGTGAACAAAAGACTTGAAAGTACATTTACCGATTGAAACCAGGATGCTTATTGAACAATTTTCATACCAGAGTTGCATTTAATTCCCGACGCACATGTGGTAGTAGTACTGTTTTAAAGACCAGGGCTATGTGTGTTTGCATGTAGTGCACAAACCATAGCTGGCAGAATGTCACACTGACATACCCTGCTGGCATGACATCTCGGTCTGGTTTATGGTGAAAGCACATGTGTCCATGGATGCAAAGCGTTTGAAACGCTTCATTTTAGAGACAACCGCACAAAAAAAAGGCAGGCGGTCACGAAAGGGAGAAATCCCTTGAAGGAATAAACAAAAAGACAGGGTAAAATAGTCGCAAATGAGCAATGGGGATTGCTTTAAGATGTGTTACCCTTGAGAAAGCAAGCTCGCTTCTGTTGCCATGGCAATGGAACTTATTAGGTAACTGTGTTGCCATGGCACGTGTCTCCTCGGTGATGCAGACCTGACCACACCCACCAACAAGCTCACCAGCTGGGAAGAGGAGGAAAGCTGTAATGCTGTCTGGTGGAAGCAGAGGAAGCCTGCGTGTGGTTTTCTGTGCATTTCTGTGCAGCCTGTGTTTAGATGCAAAAGCAAGTCGCGGACCTGGAAAGGGGCTCGTTCACATACTCAGCGTGAACTAGTCCATCTCTGTGGGGAAGCGAGCAGGGGCAAAGAAAACAAAATGTAATGGCAGAACTCTAAAGTTAAAATATGTACAGCGTGGTAAATGAAGAACTATTGTTCATCCCCCCGCAAATCCCCCCTAGATGGGCTACGCCATTACCATATCACTTCTACAGTGAGCCGCTTCCACTGTTGCCCGCGTAATGGCTTGTCTCTAGATTTAGTGTCTTTTCAACCCCGTTCGGCAACTCTGTCCCTCCAAAGCATCTAGCAACTAAAGTTGCGACTTTTTTTCTGATCGTTGGGGGGGGGGGGAATGTTTGCGACGACAAAGTGAGGTAGAAGCACAAAAGATATCCGTTTCCACAATTCACCTTCCCTCCTGTGCTAACGGGAGTCAAGTCTACTGCGAGGGGCAATGCTGTGGGTGTACTTCTCCAGCCCCACCACACTGATGCGGGTCTATCGCAGTAAAAAGATCATGGATCAGGCTGTGGGCCGAACATGAGACTCGTACCGTTGACTTGGTTAAAAACGGCATTATAATTATATGATAAAAAAAAATAAGAAGAAGAATGAATGATTCAGTGAGTGTTAAAAGTTGAATCATCTAAATTGTGTTCAGTAGTTGCTTTAATATGCACACTCATTTCTTTGTTAATAATTCTTTGTCCCCCCCGCCCCCATGAATGCCTGATTGAATATACTAGTAATTGTACATACTTTATTGTGTCTAGTTTCTCTAAACGTACAGGCTATTTTTTATTCAGTTTTTCTATCTCTCCACCGTGTAACTCCATACTAGTCCTAGTTCCTTTCCCTGTAGAAGTGTAGGGGCACGGGTTGCTGCGGTGTGAGGTGGTTCATAGGATACGTTGGTCTTGGTGTAAGCTGGATAAGATTTTTCCTGACATTGATCCTACGTGTGAGAGATGTAGGCAGGCCGCTGCGGATCTCTGTCATATTTTTTGGTTGTGTCCCTCTCTCTCTCTCTCTCTCTCTCTCTCTCTCTCTCTCTCTCTCTCTCTCTCTCTCTCTCTCTCTCTCTCTCTCTCTCTCTCTCTCTCTCTCTCTCTCTCTCTCTCTCTCTCTCTCTCTCTCTCTCTCTCTCTCTCTCTCTCTCTCTCTCTCTCTCTCTCTCTCTCTCTCTCTCTCTCTCTCTCTCTCTCTCTCTCTCTCTCTCTCTGCGTTTTGGGAGTCTGTTTTTGATACTCTGCCCAAAGTCACCCCTGTCCCCCACTGAACCCTCCCCAGTTGTTGCTCTGTTTGGAGTCTTGCCAGCCGAGTCGCCACTCCCCAAACATCTCTTGGATTTTGTGGCATTTCTAACCTTACTGGTTACGTCTCATGAATTGGAAGGGTCCCTACCCTCCCACTCATTCCCGTTGGATAGGGGATGTGCTGCATTTTATGCAGCTGGAGAAAATTAAGCATACCCTACGAGGCTTGCTCGCCAAATTTGCTAAAATCTGGCAGCCCTTTTCAGAATACATAGGTGACATCCGAATCATCCCACCCCCTCCCGAATGAAAAACATATATCTCTCCCCTCTTGATTGAGTTGACCGACCTATATATCTGACCTGTGTGCTGCTTACCTTTCTGACCTGTGTACTGAAATTGTTTTATTTTACAGTATAATGTATACTTTTTTTTTCTTCCCTATTTAGTTTGTTCATCTTATGTTACCTGTGTCTTTGTTTGCTTATGTTGTAAACATGAAAAACCCATAAATAAATCATTAAAGAAAAAAAAGTGTAGGGGCACTCAGGCAGTGCTGTAGACCAGCGTTTCCCAACCCAGTCCTCAAGGAACCCCTATCCTGCAGATTTGCATTGTAACCCTGCATAGGTAGCCCTGCTTGTACTTACTCAACCAGTCATCTCACAGCACTTAATTATGCAAGGCGTGCGACAGCTGACATAATTCATTGCTGATTGGTTGAATAACTACAAACAGGTATACCTATTCAGGGTTGCAAAGAAAATCTGCAGGATAGGGGTTCCTTGAGGGCTGGGTTGGGAAACATTGCGGTAGACTAATACGCCAGTGTGCAAACGCTGAGGTTCACTTTCCAGTCACCCTGCAGCTCGGTTACTATGGTCCACTGTAAAGTCTGTTATTGCCACTCCTAAAGGTAGTAGCAGGGTGCTGGTGAGAATAGTGTGAATGTCCACACACATTATGTTCCCCCAGACACCTGCCGCCGCCGGGTGAAAAGAAGTGGTTGGGCACACCACATGTAGTGGAGGATGCACGTGGTAGGCCAGTCTGCACTGTAGTGGGTCGTGCAGTGGTGGGTAGGGCCTTCTGGAGAATCGCAAACACAGTGTGGTCATGACAAACTGGGAGGATAAAGGGCAGAAAATTGTTCAGTGAAATGCACCTTTAGGCCTCATAAAAGATAATCTGTGATGTCTTGACTGGAAGCTCTTTCTGGTGTGTCCTCGCTGAGACCTCTTTCAAAAAAAAAAAAGCATTGCTAGGCAAGTGCTGACGGCTGGGAAGAGATGCTCAGAGGTTTGTCGCTACGCAATGAGAGATTTCACAATGAAAGAAATATCCCTCCTGCTTTCTCAGTACATATGGTGATGATATGTACTATCTGAGCTGGCAAACTGGTTTTCCCATGTTCAGCACTTGCTTTTGTTTCCTTTTCGGTGCCGCCCTTCCTACATTCTTATTTGCTGCAGTGAGAGGTGCCATTCATAAGCGGTGGGTCTCAGTGCAAGTTGAATAGACCTCTAGATGGATGCCGTCACTACTACGTCTGCGTCCTTTTTATGTATTTATCTATTTTTGCCTTTAGTGAAATTGAAAAAGGCGTTTTAGATCCTGTTTGCCAATCACCCTGCCTTTAAATATATGTTGAGTGATATAAGTAGAAGTGACATATGATGACGGTGTTAAATATTTGAACATGTTAGTGAATTTTTAATCATTTAAATTAGGGAAAATGTCTCCCAATGCCAACATTTTAAAAGCCATCAATGGGCTAAGCGATCGTTTCAATTAGTCTGAATAAATGGTGGTCGCTAACGTTCTAGAAAATATGAAGGGTCCGGAAATCGGCTATAAAGATACAGACGACAGCTGAAAAGTTGAACGACCAAGTTTCTATCGTGCAAGAGAGACAAAAGGAGATCGGGTGGTGCGGCGGGCGGTGGAAACTCCGTCTTCTGAATCTACCAGAGAGTAGCAACGAGGATGTCAGGAAGGATTTGCTGGGGATCAAATGTTCCCAGAGGAGAAGAATAAGCTTGGCTTTGTGGTCGTGTCTGTGCACAGAATTGGACGCGCGAGAGGAGACAAAAGCACACCCCCCATCATGATTTAATTTACTGTGCACTCTTTCAAATACAAGGCACGCGTCACTCAGTGCTGATGCGATGAAGAAAAGTAATCTTGGGATGGCGGAGGATCTAACATTTAGAGAGAAAGGGTGTAGAGACAAACTCTGGACCCTTGTCAACCAAGCGCCCATTGTGAGAAGGAACACCAAATGGCAGGGCCCTGCTGCTATTATAGACGGTGTGAGGTTGATTCATGGTGGGATCTAGTGGGTCTGATTCATGATGTGATTAGGCTCTGAAGCTGGAGTAGACTATTTCATCTATGGATAGTTTGCTTTCTCGTGTCTTATTTTCAATCAGCGGTTTGATTGGGCTGTAAATTCAGATGAAAAAAAAAAAGAAGATGATTTTTCTAAGGTACTCTCTTAGCCAGAGATTCTCTGCGAGAGTTTAACTTTTCTGCAACAGCTTCTACCTCTGAGCCTCATAACTTCACGCTTCCTTTACCAGTCATCCATTTATGACAGACTTGACGTTTTAGTTCCTCAGAAATAATCTTGCTAAGTTTCGTAGGTCTGCAAGACCTTACAAAATATAAATCAGCTTTTATGTTCTGACATTTTCGCACGAAACTAAGTCTTATGACAGTGATATGAAGTTTTGGAAAGGGTAATGGGGTGGTCGGGATTATTTTTGTCATGCCTCTTACCAGTCAGCAGGGGTCGCCATTCTTCTCAATTTTAAGGCGGGCGTTGTTGTTTCATTCACAGTAGAAGAGGTAGGCGGATAGTTCAGGACTTTAAAATGGACAGTTCTTGGCTTATGAGTTTGTAAGTGTAACTACATGAAACCAGAAGCACTTAAAAAGCGCACATTGTTATTGGAGAGGATTTTAACGATGCTCCAGATGATCTTATAGATGCCAACAAGAACTAATCAGCATGCAAGATTTAAATGTACTGCATTTATTTGTGAGCCACATTCAGCTAAAGATGCTTGGAGGTTCTCAAATCCGATATGAAAGATTTTACTTGGAGCAATACCAGTTGGGTTTTTAGAATCTATAATTCTCCCTCTTGTCCTCATTTAGTTTCAGAATCTCTGGGATAGGCTCCAGCATCCCCGCGAACCCTGACAGCAGGATAAGCGGTTTGGATAATGGCTGGATGGATCGCCCCATAATTACACTCAATTGTCTGATCACAAATGAATAACAATTCATTTAACTGGCACCAGACAACAAGAAAATAATTTTTGTGGTTATTGGAAATTGAATAACTCACTAAATGATGATATATTTTGTGATTTGGTGAAATCCGGAACAGAAAGTATATTTGGCGGATATTCAAGTTCATCATCGTCAGGGAAATGGTGATAAGACGTTGGCAAAGAAATAATAATAATATTGCTAAAGCAATTTTGATTGTCATCGAATTTAACACTTTAATGGCTGAGTCCAATCTCTCAGACAATGAAGAATTGAAATTGAAGCTCTAACGAGGAAGTGGATGTATATTGTCAATGTGTCATCCACTTCCTTATTAGATCTATTCAATTATATATATATATATAATAGAGAGAGAGAGAGAGAGAGAGAGAGCGAGAGAGAGAGGGATGGCTAAAGGGGCCTATAGTAAAATGGCTGGAACTAAGGGAAATAAATGTTAGTTACCTCTTTGTGTTAGAGAAAAGAGAAATAATATTACTTCCCTTAAGATTAACAGGGGGCGTCATGCTGGCGCTGTGGTTAGCATGGTCGCCTCACAGTAAGAAGGTCCTGGGTTGAGCCCCGGGGTAGTCCAACCTTGGGGGTTGTCCTGTGTGGAGTTTGCATGTTCTCCCCGTGTCTGCATGGGTTTCCTCCGGGGGCTCCGGTTTCCTCCCACAGTCCAAAGATGTGTAGGTCAGGTGAATCGGCTGTACTAAATTGTCCCTAGGTATGAATGTGTGTGGGTGTGTGTGTGTGTGTGTGTGTGTGTGTGTTTGTGTGTGTGTGTATGTCGGCTCTGTGTGACAGTCTGGAGGCCTGTGCAGGGTGTCTCCTTGCCTGCTGCCCAATGACTGCTGGGATGGGCTCCAGCATCCCCACGACCCTGAGAGTAGGATAAGCAGTTCGGAAAATGGATGGATGGAAGATTAACAGGGCTGTCCTCTGGACATATCAAAATATGTTGGCTCATTTCATTGTAATATCCATAAATCCAGTTTTCAGACTGGTATGTTTGTCAAGGCAATAAAAAGTCGTATATACCCATTATCTCAGATCACTTTTAAAAACCCATTATGAGAGTCTAAATGTCTGGGGCAGTTAACTCCATGAGAAAGGGCACATCAGCACCCACTAATGGGCTTAGGGTTGAAATGTGTATACACTTCGGGAGTATCATAAGAAAAATCATTAATTAGAAATGTTTAAAGAACGTATTGCCAGAAAAGAAATGCCCACAACCAAGAAACAGGGAATTATAATAACGCCGATCCCCACGTCTGATAGACTATTTATTGCTATATAACTGGAGACCAATCTACTACTACTCATCATCGGCGGTCACTTGGGGTCGAGTATGACCGTCCTCCCTCTGGGTCCTTCTGGGTCCTCAGGTGGGTGTAGAGGCTGATCCTGGAGCCACATAATGGGAGGACACCTGGGCGGGACAGCTTTTTACGTGGAGTGGCTGATGTACCTGCAGCCACCACACGGTCCTTGGCAGGGGGTGGCCAGAGTCCAATGGCATGGAGAACCAAGACGATTGGGGACCACCATTTGTTGCAGCCTTCATCCGCCTTCACTGCCGTTGTGACCTGGAGACATGTTCTGCCGTTGGGGTCTTTGTTGGATTGCACTTCGTCTGGAACCTCCCCCTTGACCTATCCACCCTAGGTGACCCTACCAGGAGCCAAGCTCCAGACAGCATAGCTCTTGGGATCATCGGTACACGCCAGCTTCTCCACCACGGCAAGGTGGCGATCCAGCAGAAGCTACTACTACTACTACTACTACTACTACTACTACTACTACTACTTCCGGCTGCTCCCAGTAGGGGTCGCCACAGCGGATCATCTGTTTCCATCTCTTCCTGTCTTCTGCATCTTCCTGTGTCATGCCAGCCACCTGCATGTCCTCCTTCACCACATCCATAAGCCTCCTCTCTGGCCTTTCTCCTTTTCATCTTGCCTGGCAGCTTCATCTTCAGCATCCTTCTCCTAATATAATAACTGGAGACCAGTGACACTCCTAAATGTAGATTACAAGATTATTTCATTAACCTTTCCTAAGTGTGCAAAGAATGGTTTCAGTGGGATCATTTATGAAACATAAACAGGCTTTATGAACAGCCGTCACATTAGTTCTAATAGAAGACTGGTTCTTGACTTGCTGATAACACTGAGAATTATGCTTTTATTATAGTGCTCGAGTTTTATAAGGTGGAGCATCATTTCTTATTTAAAGGGCTACAGCAAAGCTTCAGTTTCCCCTGTTCTGAGATCAGTTTGTCAGTGCTGCCCAATTACATTGATTACATATCTTACATATATCAGTGACCAAATCAGATTGAACCAGTTGGCTGATGATGCAACCCTTTCTCAAGGGGACACATGTCAAATTGAAGGGGCTTTCCATCCATCCATTATCCAAGCCGTTTATCCTGATAAGGGTCGCAGGATGCTGGAGCCTATCCCAGTAGTTACTGGGCGGTAGGCGGGGAGACACCCAGGACAGGCCACCAGTCCATCACAGGACCGACACATTCACACTTACCTACATGCCTTTGTCTTTTGAAGTGGCTTTATTCTTAACAGACTAATTTTTGGCTGCTTCAGGTTTAAAACTCGATAAATCTAAATGTGTAATGTTATCTTTATATCAAACTGAGGAAACAGCTTTATGTGGTATACCCATTAAAAAATGTGCCATAAGAACCCTGTGTAGCGCCAATAACTTAATTTATCCCCCAAACTGACAAAAGTAAAACGGTGCTGAATGTTATAGATCACAGAAAGTTGAATCAGTTCATCTGGACTTAACAATTATTGAGAGAAACATTTCATCCCTCATCTAAGTGACCTCTTCAGTCTCAACTGACTGCAGATATCCCCACTCTTATAAACAATACAGTGGCACAGCGACCGAAAATGATCGGTTTCATATGCAAATTACCATCCAACTTCCCTTACCCGGGTCATTGAGCATGCATCAAGACAAATGTTAGAGATGTTTCCTTTGACTAAGGCTGAGGGTGTTTGGAGACTTGTCCACTCAGCCCTCTCTCTTTATGTTCGTCACTAAAGACATCAATAATGTTATGTGGAAAACCTGCATCACCGTTTAAAGAAAGCCGTGCTTTCTAGCCTAGAGCGGTATTGAACTTAATGGACTTGAATTATACCTTTTAAAGAGCACGTGAAATGGCATTTAGGGCATTGTGAGTTGATTTGATTGACGTTCTTATGTCCTACCATGTACACCAGTGGGACTGCCGGTTCCTTCAGCGGGGAAATAAATCTGACGAAGCCCATCATGACCGGTACATGTGCTGGTTGCGCAAGCGAGAATCTTCAACAATGCCTCCCCCCTCAAAGTGAATGAAGGGTGTTTTTGGATGCAAACAGCCAGAGATAACTAACCTGTGTCCCCTGCTATTGCAGAGTGTGGCTGTGCACATTTCTTTTTATTTTTCATTTTTTGGATTTCTCCCCAATTGTACCTGTTTAATTACCCTACTCTTCTGAGCCGTCCCGGTCGCTGCTCCACCCCCTCTGCCGATCCAGGGAGGGCTGCAGACTACCACATGCCTCCTCCGATACATGTGGAGTCGCCAACCACTTCTTTTCACCTGACAGTGAGGAGTTTCGCCAGGGGGACGTAGCGCATGGGAGGATCACACTATCCCCCCCAGTCCCCCCCCCGAACGGGCGCCCCGAACGACTAGAGGAGGTGTTAGTGTAGTGACCAGGTCACATACCCACATCCGGCTTCACACCCGCAGACTTGGCCAATTGTGTCTGTAGGAACGTCCGACCAAGCCGGAGATAGCATGGGGATTTGAACTGGCGATCCCCATGTTGGTAGGCAATGGAATAGACCGCCACACGCGTGGCAGTAAAATGGCTCAAACAGTGTTTTAAAAACACCAAACTCTTTATGGTATTTCATTCCCAGCAATATATTCTTGGATCGGGATTGTACATTTATTTTCATTAGCTACGTTAAGCTTGCTCATGTGGTATTGAATTTTTGGGGGCAACATTTTGAAAACTATACACTACCGTTCAAAAGTTTGGGATCACCCAAACAATTTTGTGTTTTCCATGAAAAGTCACACTTATTCACCACCATATGTTGTGAAATGAATAGAAAATAGAGTCAAGACATTGACAAGGTTAGAAATAATGATTTGTATTTGAAATAAGATTTTTTTTACATCAAACTTTGCTTTCGTCAAAGAATCCTCCATTTGCAGCAATTACAGCATTGCAGACCTTTGGCATTCTAGCTGTTAATTTGTTGAGGTAATCTGGAGAAATTGCACCCCACGCTTCCAGAAGCAGCTCCCACAAGTTGGATTGGTTGGATGGGCACTTCTTTGAGCAGATTGAGTTTCTGGAGCATCACATTTGTGGGGTCAATTAAACGCTCAAAATGGCCAGAAAAAGAGAACTTTCATCTGAAACTCGACAGTCTATTCTTGTTCTTAGAAATGAAGGCTATTCCATGCGAGAAATTGCTAAGAAATTGAAGATTTCCTACACCGGTGTATACTACTCCCTTCAGAGGACAGCACAAACAGGCTCTAACCAGAGTAGAAAAAGAAGTGGGAGGCCGCGTTGCACAACTGAGCAAGAAGATAAGTACATTAGAGTCTCTAGTTTGAGAAACAGACGCCTCACAGGTCCCCAACTGGCATCTTCATTAAATAGTACCTGTTAGAGCCTGTTTGTGCTGTCCTCTGAAGGGAGTAGTACACACCGGTGTAGGAAATCTTCAATTTCTTAGCAATTTCTCGCATGGAATAGCCTTCATTTCTAAGAACAAGAATAGACTGTCGAGTTTCAGATGAAAGTTCTCTTTTTCTGGCCATTTTGAGCGTTTAATTGACCCCACAAATGTGATGCTCCAGAAACTCAATCTGCTCAAAGAAGTGCCCATCCAACCAATCCAACTTGTGGGAGCTGCTTCTGGAAGTGTGGGGTGCAATTTCTCCAGATTACCTCAACAAATTAACAGCTAGAATGCCAAAGGTCTGCAATGCTGTAATTGCTGCAAATGGAGGATTCTTTGACGAAAGCAAAGTTTGATGTAAAAAAAATCTTATTTCAAATACAAATCATTATTTCTAACCTTGTCAATGTCTTGACTCTATTTTCTATTCATTTCACAACATATGGTGGTGAATAAGTGTGACTTTTCATGGAAAACACGAAATTGTTTGGGTGATCCCAAACTTTTGAACGGTAGTGTATATCCTATAAAACAAAACATAGAATGGTATTATTGGAGAAAAATGTTATTACATAGTATGAATGTGAGAATTATAACCTATGTACATTTATTATTAATATCTTTATTTTACTATGAAAGCTGCACATCCATAAAGCCAAAAATCTTCAGCTCCATCTTTTAATTCATTTCTAATTGAAATCAAATACTATTTCAAGTCTCTTAGAGCGATTAAAAATAAGAACTATATGTCATTGCTAAACATTTATTCAGATGTGTTTATATTAGAAAGTCTGTGACCTTAATTCTTATTTATATTTATGTATTTATTATTTATCATTACTATTCTTTCATGCTGTGTTATATTATGTTTGAACTGGTATGATTGAATATTTAAACATGTTTTTTCAATGAAATAAAACAAAATAAAAAAGCTTCAGCGATTTTGTCAGGGGACATTTGTTTAAAAATAAAAGCAGTGTTGTGCACACACCGCCCGTAGATGGCTAGCGAGCGCAGCTTATGCTAAGCTAATCATCGCTAGCAATTTCTTAATGCAGCTTCAAAACTGATCAGAATCCATGTCGACAAATCTAGGAGTGCATCAGGGCAACCCACAGCAGCACGAAGAGTCAGTTCAAAAACCACATCCAAGGATGTAGGGTAGCGCTCACCAATTTGAAAAGACAGGGGCCGTGCCTCATTTTCACCAGTTGATTCTGGCCAGCAAAACATGCTAACATTTCGGCCTACTGCCACAGGCCTTCATCAGGGCATGTGAAGAGTCAGCGTTAGTGCTGGACGTGGGCATTTATTCTGTGCACATTTAGACTGGACCGAAACAGGGTGGGATTTGGGACCAGTTTACATCAGGCCTTGAAGGTCTATCGTTTCAGCTTCAGAAAGAGATCGAACGCTCATAGAGCTGAGCTCTAAAAGGAGGCTTGGTTCCTGCATTATTATTCAGTGCTATCGTCAATTATCGTTAACATTTTAGAATCTTATATTGACAATGAAGACTGTCAATCACATTTTTAACGTGTTAATCACATGATAGGCTATGATTAATAGCAATTAACACAAATGTAAAAAAAATACATAGCAAAATGCATCTGCAGGGCCATGGTCAAGAAGAAATGCATGACAAAATGTCGAGGGGAAATAATCATGAGTACAGGGTGTACTTATCGGCCATAGGAGTATTCAGTTACATTGAATTGTGATCTGTGTATGACAGGGCAGGTTCCCTCTGAATGGGAACATTATTAGCAGAGCAAATATTGTTATCCTATGCCTATGTTAGCTCGCTCGACCTGTAGATACATGGTGTCCGTAGGCATGGCAGATAAAATAACCAGATCGCCAAACAACTTGAACTTTGTCCCTCTCACCTTACACCACGTAGCTGCAGGGCGGGAGTCGTTGTCATGACAACCTGATAGTGAATTGTGATTGACAGCTCTACCAACTAACTGGCGACATGGATGCTGAATTTCCTCTGTGGTATTGCTGGTTTGATGTGTGGTCTGACCTGGTTTTTTTTTTTTTTCATTTTATGCAAGTTCACATAAAACCCAGATATCTTGGGGGTCAATCCACTGAAACATATTTGTATATTTCAGAGATTTCCCAGGACACCGGGGTGCTTAGCTTGAGATGGAGACTGTCCCGGTCAAACTGGGACATCTGGTCACCCTGCAATAACAATAACTCTGCAATCTATGACACCACGGGTCCTTGTTTTTTTTTGTTGTCTTTTCTCCCAAGTAGGGTGCTAGTTTAGGTTACATTGTTTTAATGCCACATTCCCCACGGCTGTCAGCTCTACTGACTACTGGTACATCTCCTTCTTTTTTTTTTTTACAGGGGGTTGTCTCTTCTCGTGGGGCTGGAACGAACATGGAATGTGTGGTGATGGTTCACAGACGGATGTTGTCCAACCGAAGCTCATGTTTGGTCTCAGGCCTCTTCTCATTGGCTGTGGAGCCGGGCACTCCATGGCACTGTGTGCTGCAGAAACTGGTTCAGGACAAAATTCTGCGGGGGGCACACCAGGAACATCGGCGCAGAAGTGCACGCATTTATTAAACATGTGACTGCCAGAGAGGCGGAAAACAAGTCTCTGTTAGGAAGAAAAGAATTTTTGCAAGATGTCAGACGTACGAACAAGTCTCTGAATGAGTAAAAAGGTAGCTCATCAGTCCCTTTCCCTGAATATAAGCTACGTGCATGCATTCTGACTTCCCGAAGGAGCCAGTATTAAAAGTGCCTATGCATGTAACGGCTAACTTGCCGAGAGCGCTTTGAGTTCGCTGAGCAGGTTTGTGTTGAAACCGTAATCGTCATAAATATCGTTCCAGGGTGAGATACGGGATGAGTTATGCCTCGTGGGCAGAGGCTATCATTTCCCTGAACAGACTTGTCAATTTGATGGACATGATTGCGTGGACATGGGGCCACACCGGTGGCCCCTTGTCCACCTGCCACGTCGGTCTCCCTGCTGAATAAGGCCATTATGAATCGTGAGGGATGGGCTGGAGCCCAGCTATAGCTCCATCTCTCCATGTCAGAGGTTTATTGCTGCGATCTTGAGTGTCAGGAGGCACTCAATCTCTGAGAGCGCTACAATCATGCAATACATACGGTCATAACATGATGTATTTACCTATAGATCTGGACAGAGTTATTCATCTTCTTGCAGTGCCCCACAATATTGTTTGACATTTAGTTATAGTCATTGTATTTGGCCAATTATCATCTGCGGCCATGAATGCATAGAGGCAAAATTGTGCTTCAGAATATTTGGAGAATGACAGATGCGTGGTTCTGATGAAACGGTGCTTTACACAGCTCTAGTCTGTCACCAACATTGCAAAAATAGATTATAATATCAGTCACGAGGACTCGTTTTGTTGTATCACTTCAATAAAATAAAAATAAACACTCATTGAAAAAAATGATCGTTTTTGGGTTTTTTTTATTTTTCACTAATTATCGTACAAGCCTCAACTGTTATTGGTCAGAAAAGACAGAAAACCCTAAACAACAAATCCATCTGAAGGGTCGCCCAGGCACCCCGCTGAGATGGCTAACCACAAAACGCATGGTGCTCAAAACACTCCCCGGGGCCTCACTAGCGTGGCACATGCCAGCTGCCCTCCGGTCTAAGTTGCCCCATTCTCTTCATGAATAGCAGCTGCGGTTTTCCGTTGTCCCCCCACCACCCCACCACCACCACCACCATGTTGGACAATGACCGGCACAGTGCCCCCACCCCCCCACCCCCCGCCTGTGCTCGGCTCCATTGGTAGATCCGGGTCTGCTGTACCTGTCGGCGCACGCACACACACACGCACACACACGCACACACACACGCACGCACACACGCATCTGAGGAGGGTTGTCGGCAGTGTGTCGGCAGTGTGTTCGCAGTGGTCTCGTATAAAATGTTGGTCCCTTACCACTGATGCAGCTTGGCCACACAAAGAGCGTGGTGATGTACTTTGTAACCAATACTTGCTCTTTATTTCCTCTTTAATCAGGTGTGCACGTTAACTTGCCTTCAGATACCGATCCCTTTCTTTTTGGGGGGGGTGGTGGAGGGGGGGGGTCATATTCTGACTTGTTTGGCTTTTGAATACGTACATCACTGATCATGGTTGCTGAAACCAAACCAAACCAAAAAAAAAAAAAAAAGTGCATGAATCCTCCAAGTTGGGCACGTGATTCTCCGCAACGGTTTGATGGACAGGCGCAGCCGAGGCACGTGCCCAGCGTGTCCTGTAACGGTGTGGTGTGGCTTCGCGCCGCTGTTGAACGGGACCGCAGTAAAAGAAGGCTACGCGTGGGTTTCGCGTGCGGAACGACTCGTCTTGCCCGTGTGATGACGTAACCTACAGTACGTGAACTTCCTGTCGCACAGAGTACCACAGGTAGTACCTCTGCGGGAACGGTGACGTCACGTCAGCGTAACGGTGACGTACCATCACGTCTGAACAGGATTTGCTTGACGTAGTCCTGACAGTAAAACTAGCCATTATAGTACCGTAGAGGTTTAAGGTGTTTTTTAAGGTATGGATTCACATTTTTTTTTGTGGATGTTTTTTTTTTTTGATGCCCGGAAACATATTAAAAGGAATGTCAAAGTTCACCGGTGCAAAAAAAAAAAAGTGCAATAAGGCTGTTTAAACGTGACCACGAGGGTGCAAAGTTAAGGACTTGCTGTCGACTGTTTCGTCTGGCTGATGTGACAAGTGACACGTGTTCACCGGAGGGTGGGGTGGGGGGGTTGGGGAGGGAGCGGGGGGGGGTGATAAAATCGGAGCAACATTTTTTTTCTTTTTTCTTTTTTTTTAACACAAGCACAAATATTTGGATGATCACTCAGAAAACATTGGTATACACAACTTGGGGCACACAGAAAGCATATTTACAACACTGGCACACACCAAAAAAGAGGCAGACAAATTACAACACAGTAACCAGTCACAGATACTGAGCTACATAAGGCTTGACAACAAAACTTCCTCTGTGCTACATCTATGCTGAGTTTGTGATGTACAGGTTGTCACTGTCACACCCAGTTTCCCAAAAAAAATAATACTAAGTAATACACACAACAAAGGCTACAGCACTATCAGGTGGGGGATGGGCCATTATGGGTCACACACACAGTGGTTGGGACACCATGGTTCATAACACAAACTGACTCTGCTGGTTGTCTGCTCCGCTGCTGTCGCTGGGTCTCTATAAACATATAACAAAACACAGTTACACAAAACGAAATCATTACACAGAGCGCGTGTGGTGGGTGGCGGAGATGATGGAGATGACGGGGGGGCGGAGGGGCGGACACCTCTGATGATGCGAGGAGTGGTGAAATGAGGCTGAGCCTTGAGAGTAAAGAAAATGTGCTCCGTTAGTTTCTCATGGTAAGCGGCGGGTTTACCATGTGTTGTATGTTCCCATGCTTTAGCCAAGGCGCCGGACGAAGATGTCGGTGGTGTCTGTGTGCGGAAGTTGGGGGGGGGGGTTCTCAGTAGGTTAATCGGCATGCCCAATCATGCTGCTTTACAGGTCAATGTACAGTAGTTCAGTCGCCGTCATGCGTTTGAGGTAGTTTGCATCATGCTCTCACAGTCACCTCGGTTTTTTATGCGCTCTTTGACCCCTCGAGGGCCAAACGGCTGCCGGACACGCTAGCTAGCCCTGGGCTAGTGAACAAAGGGGAAGACGTGTGTGCATGTGCTGCTGAATGAAAAAAACGAGTCTAAATGCCCATTGTGTACAAAATTTATTTCATGCAAGGACTTTTTTTATTTACATGTTTTATTTGAATATTTTTCTCTTTTTTGTTGCATAAATGTAAAATACATGCATTTACCTTTCCCCAAGTATACCCACATCTCATACTGTTCTCGCTGTCATTTTTTTTCTCTCTCTCACTCGGCTTGCATTCAGTATGAGTATAGTAACTCTGCCTGCATCGCTTTACATAAAATCTTCACAAGGATTTTTTTTTCTTCTTAATAGTGACCATTAATTACCACAGCAAGAGACATGACTCGAGAAACATAAACGTGAAACTGCTCATACAGAATAAAAAAAGTTAAGAGTTGCTATACCTGTATTTTTTTCTTTTTTTTTTCTTCCTTTTTCTCCTTTTTTTTTTTAAACTCAACATTTCTTGAGTGGTCAACTGAAAACTTCTTAAAGTGCCCAGAAATAAAATGTGCATATGTTGGGGGGGTGGGGGGCTAGTATGTATTCATGATAAGTATTGATGTACTCTTTAGATAAGATGAACCCGTAAGGTGGGAGTCATCTTTAGAAGTGATGCCGTACTCGCTTGGCTCTGTAGTGCTGCAGACCCCCCCCCAATCACCCCCCACCCCCGTAATAGCATTTTGTGTTTTTTTTTCAAAGTTGGATACTACTAAGTCGGTCGACTCAACCCTTGCCCTGCTCAAAGCTGTGCATCCCTGAAACTTAAAACTCAACAATGGTCAGAAATGCCAATGGGCCTCCGCTGCGGCGTAGGAATGATTCCCAACGAGGGCATCTGCCGCGATTACCGGGGGGGGGGGGTAGCTCAGCAGGAACGAGGGGCAGCTCTTACAACGGAGCTTTTGTTATGCCGCCGTGAGCTTGAGATATAAAGTATAACGATGCTACAATTTGAGCGCTGATGTCGTCTCGTCGCCTCAATTTAAAATACCCACGTTGTCTTTGCCTCCTGAGGTGTGAAGGCACCGCGTCTCGCCTGGATTTATAGGCGTCACAGCAATAACAAATGTGCTGCAGATTGTTCGTGCTGTTTAAAAACTTTTTTTTTTAATATATATTTATAAAAAGATCCTTATGCTCACAGCAGCATTCGTGGCCGCGTGTCAAGAGAATTCAAGGTAGATCACGTGACTTTACCCGGAGGCCCCGGTCAAACAAGCACACGGAAAACAAATCTATAATTTTTTTGGGGAAAGGCAAAGAATGGCGGCTACATAAAATCTCCTGCTCTGACTGAGTCTCTTGCTGTTTCCAAATGCATAAAATGAAGAAGCTTTGGAAAGAAAATGAATCAATCAAGAAATCAAAGGGTTTTTTTTTCTTACAGGTACTGTGATACAGTTAGCTTCTTCTCGAACATAATTTCTCATGCATCTCATGCAAATGAACAGACAGTTTTGAGATCCGTTGACATTAGATGTGTTCATCACGAGCATCGCAGGAACTGTCATCGTTTTCATGTCGCGTCCCGGACATCATAAACACCACGTTTCAAGAATTTGAATCGCCACTCGCATAACAGGAAGCTGTGTGTGGGCTGCATTACAACGTCTCTACTTTGCAACGTACAAAAGCACTTAAGTGGAGTTCCCTTAACAGCCGGCAATAGTGCCTTTTAGATATGTATCAAAGCAGCCACGTATCGTTAATGTCCAGCATAGAATTAGCAGGGGTTACATCTTATGAAATGTTTGTCTTTCACAAGTTATCGTCCAGAAAGCAGATGAGATAAAAAGTTATTGTCAGAGTATGTGAGAACAAAAGCAACAGAGCAACAGGCAATGATATGAATGTAGGGAGAGAGTGTGGGGGGGGAGGGGGGGTGGCCTATGGGTAAGAGTAAACCAGTAGTTTGTCTGCAACGTAGGTGACCCATGCGGGGTGCCAGTGTATCCTGGCGTAGGATATGACGCACCCAAGTAGGCCGCTTGGGAGGCTTGACTGTTAGCACAGTTTAGTATACAGTTTATGGGGGGGGGGGGCTGTTAAAAGCAGGAGCAAAGGCAAGTCTAAAGAAAGGATTTGACAGAAAAGAAAAGAAAAAAAGAGAAAAAGTGGACGGGCCCTCCGATGGCATTGTGTGGCGCTAGTCGACCATGCTACATAATGGATGGGATGGGAGAATGTGAGTGCTGCATTAGACAAGGTGGGCTGCAGGGCAGGGCGGACACTGAGGACACTCCAGAGGCATCCCCGCTCATGCCAGACATGCTGTTAAGGCTCCAAGGCTTTTCATAACCTTCAGTTGGAAAACAGAGAACGTTCTGAGTACACCACACCGCTGAATCCACAACAAAATGTTTTTTTTTTCTTCCTTTTTTTTTTTTTTTTTTTTTTTTGGTGTTTCTGTTTGATACGCTACACCTGTTGCTTTCTTGTTTTTGTCTCCAAAATAAACAGGTCAACACAGACATATCGTTATTCTCCATGCGTTGAGTGCATCAGGAGTACAACAGCATGCACAGGGTGGTATTGGAATGGTATGGAGTCTAACACTGAGAGATTTGTAGGTAGGCACCTCAGGCTAGGAATGTGTCGTCGGCTACAGGTAGAGAATTAGAGGAGCCAAGCGGCTGTGCTTGTCGCACCTGGAGTCAAGGCTTGAGGCGGATTTTACTTCTTCTTTCTTTCTTTTTTTTCCCCTCCTAGTGTGTTTTCAGACTTTGCACACAGAGATTGTTGTGAGGATTTGTGCTTTGAATAGAAATGTGCAGTTGCTGTTAAGATTTGGCTCTCGTAGTACAAACCGGGAGGGTTAGATTATTAAATATAGCCACTATCAAAATAGACGTATGGTCAGCCCCGCTCTTCTCGATTAGAGAATTGGTGATGGCATTCGGTTCATCGTGAAGGATGAAAGTTTGAAATGAGCCTTCCTCCGTTCGTGTTGTGCCCCTTCACCATACTGATAACACCCAGCAGCAAGACACGTCATGCACCGTTACGCTCAAGACCGACATACTCGTAGTCAGGATTCTGCATGATATTTATCGTTAAAACACATATACAAACATGGTACACACATACATAGCACGCAAATACTTCCCTAAGCATTTAAGACGACACATTCTAGATCATATAAAACTCCGAAAATAGTTTTCTTACTCATAAATAAATAGGGGTATGCAATATGCATGGTATCAAAAAATATATTATGTAGATGCAAACTTATTTTTTTCATTGACAATAGTGGTGATTGTGCGTGAGGTTTAAATACCAGATGGTTTTATAACTTGCGATATCTACAGTGTTCAAGGGGATGGCTGAAGAGAGGGGGCTGGTGTGAGGGTTGCGTGTGTGCATGAGGCTGTGAATAATTGAGGTGTGGTACTCGGTAAGGGGGGGGCGGGGGGAAGGAACATTCTGTGTATGGTGTCAGTGGCCCTGTGATTGGCTGTTACTGTACGTACCCCTCCTCACTCTTCCCCCAGTGTGGTTGGGCCGCTCGGCGGTGGTGACCAGGAAGCACGGCCGCTCTCGCTCGTTGGGGCTGAAGATCTCCTCGGGAGATATGGCCTGGTCAATATGAGGGCAGTCTTCGTTTGCCAGGGCGGCATTGGCCGCCTCGCCATTTAGCTTGGAATCTTTAGAAAATGGGGAAGAGAAGGAAAAAAAAAAGAGGGATTGGTCATTAGTATGTATTTATGCATGGTGATCCATGATTTCAGCTGGTTAGTGGTATTACAAGCTGGTCTTTTATATGACACAAAGGATAGTGCTGATCTCAGAGAAGTATAAATGCAAATTAAGTTGACAATACCAGAGTTTTCAAGTTGTATTGACCTGAAATTGATTTCAATAATAGTCATAATTCAATGGCGGTGGTGTTGTGCTTGACCGTTGCCTCGTGACTCAGGGCATGTCTGTAGGGTAATATGTGAACTAGTCTCTCGTATCCTAGCCTATACTGTTCCTGTGCGTTATAATCAACAGCTTTACACTCCCCGCCATTGGTATGTTTCTTTACGTGGCAAGTTCTTGTATATTTATTGTAAATAAATAAAGTGAATTTGACTCCAACGTCTTCCTATTCCGTCCTAGCACCGAGCTCTAAGACGGTGAGGCAGACTCAGGTTGGTCTTGAGAGGAAGGATGAGTAAGTCACTGCAAAGAGCAACAAAATCAATAGCGGGATTACTCATGGTCCGACTCTGCTCTGTCTCTCCATTCTTCCATTCAGTACTGGATGCTTGTCATCACACACTCTATCGATTCTTCAGCGGGAAACTCGTTTGTTTGATACTATGCTGCAGTTACCTGACGTTAATACTAGGAGAGAGCAGGCAGACAAGGGAAAGTGCGACGGCGGCTGCACGAGACTACGCAGTGATTGGACGATTATATATGCACCACTTAAACACGAGAAGGTTCTGCTCGGTTTCTTACCTTGGAACTTTATCTCGAAAATGTCGTCATGGGGTATCGGGCTCTGATGTTGGGAGCTGATGCTTGACTTACAATAGTTAGGAGAACCAGGCTGGGGGGCGCGTGGGATATGCCTATTCTTCTTCTTCGGTAGTTTCTGTTTTGCCATAGCCAGGGAGTAATACATTCCAAAGTTGTTGACAATCACAGGGACAGGCATGGCAATGGTCAGCACACCCGCCAGAGCACACAGGGCTCCCACCAGCATGCCAGAGGTCGTCTGAGGGTACATGTCTCCGTAGCCGAGGGTGGTCATGGTCACCACAGCCCACCAGAATCCAATCGGGATGTTCTTGAAGTGCGTATGCTCACTGGCTCGGGGGTCATTAGGATTGGCTCCGATTCGTTCAGCGTAGTAGATCATAGTGGCAAAGATGAGGACACCAAGTGCGAGGAAGATGATGAGAAGCAGGAACTCGTTGGTGCTGGCCCTCAGCGTATGGCCCAGCACCCTCAGCCCAACAAAGTGACGGGTCAGCTTAAAGATACGCAGGATCCGCACGAACCGCACCACTCTCAGGAAACCAAGCACGTCCTTGGCTGCCTTGGACGACAGCCCGCTGAGGCCCACCTCTAGGTAGAAGGGCAGGATGGCTACAAAGTCGATAATGTTTAGGGCATTGCGAATGAAGTCAAGTTTATTGGGACAGAAAGTTATTCGCATTAGAAACTCAAACGTGAACCACACCACACAAACACCCTCGATGTAGGTGAGGTAGGCCACGGTCTCCACTTCTGGGTAGGTGTGCTCTATTGTGACGTTGTCCACCACCTCCTGCTCAGTGCGGTTGATTATGGGGTTGAAGGCCTCATGGGTCTCCAGACAGAAGGTGGTGATGGACACCAGAATAAAGAAGAGCGAGGCGAGAGCCACCCACTAAGAAGGGAAGATAAATGATGGAGGCGGAGGGAGGAGATGGGAGAGGAGGCAGAGGGAAAGCAGAAGGACAGAAAGGAGAATGAGCACAGTATTACAAGCAACGTAATCAGGCGCAAGGGCCAGGCAAATCATTCCTCACAAGACACAGTGCAATTCAATCTATTATATGAGACTATGGCATCAGCATTGACAATGACAATGGCATTGACTCCCCCCCCCTCCTCCTCCTCCCCCTCCCTCTCTTTCTCTTTTACTGTCTTCATTTCTGCCTCGGTGTCTTGACTTGATAACGTCACTGTGAAGGGGAGAATCAATGAGCCCATTTTTGCATGGCCATATCTGCTCGGGCCTGTGTTCCCTCGCCAGTATTTCAAGGTCACGGCATGTTTCAAGGCCAGGCTTCAGAAACAATTGCAAAAAGCCACCGAGAGACGTGTCCTTAGTTCGTGCAGACCCCAAATGCAGCTGGAGCTCTCTTCTGTCACGCCGTTAGAGCAGTAGGTGTTTCCTAAAGCAAGGTCATGCTGTCTAAGTGGCAAACCCCCGGGAACGTGAATGAGCTAAGGTTAATTGGACGGGCTCTTATGAGAAGCCTATCTTTTTCTTAATGGCAAAGAACACTGCAGGCCTCATCATCTATTGATCTGATGATCGCATTTCACTGAAATTAAGCCCTGATACTTCTGATATATATGTGTGTGTGTGCGTGTGCGTGTGTGTGTGTGTGTGTGTGTGTGTGTGTGTGTGTGTGTGTGTGTGTGTGTGTGTGTGTATATAACTTTGTTAAAAGAAACACTCAATGGTTGGCAAAGTGCTCAACAATTAAGGAGCAAAATAATCCAGTGAGTCAAGTAAATTCTTTATGAGACAGTACAAGCCTGTTTCATGCCATAAGCAATCATCAGCTGTCATATACCCATCCATCCATCCATCCATCCATCCATCCATCATCTACTGTCATATACCCATCCATCCATCCATCCATCCATCCATCCATCCATCCATCCATCCATCCATCCATTATCCACTGTCATATACACATCCATCCATCCATCCATCCATCCATCCATCCATCCATTATCCGCTGTCATATACCCATCCATCCATCCATCCATCCATCCATCCATCCATCCATCCATCCATCCATCCATTATCCAAACTGCTTATCCTGCTCTCAGGGTCGTGAGGATGCTGGATATATATATATATTCGGTGTAGAGAGATTAATGACATGCTGTTTTGGGTATTAGTTGCAACCTTCTCCTTATGCTGTCACTCTCTTATTACGTACAGTGTGTCACTGTAGCCCCCGCGACCCTGAGAGCAGCATAAGCGGTTCGGATAATGGATGGATGGACGTTACTGTGGCTTCCTTGCATTTCTTCGCAAATGAGAAAAATAAGACAGTTTCACTGCATTCTCACTGTTTGCGGTTAAAGAAACAGACAGACAAAGGTTAGCTAAACAGCGTCCATACATAAAGGTGTTTTGATAACGCTAAATAACGGTGCAGCTCTGCAACGCTTCCCCGCCACCCTGCAGCATCGCCAACTTCATTGCACCGCTGCAGGAGAGTGATGAACGGCATCAGGGAGGTGAGTTGGTGTAGCTCATGTCGGGGCATGAGGCAGAGTGACGCCTGATGTTCCCCCCGGTCAAGAGAACACAGACCCGGTTGCCCATGATAGTTAGCACTGTGGGAGTCGTCACAGTACCGTGTCTTTCTGAGTGAGGCACACAAGATGGAAAACAGACACTCATGACTACATCCGCTCACTGGCCACTCATGGCACTGTGCCGAGGAAATCACCGTTGGATGCGAGTGTCTGTCTCCCATCCACTTATATTAGTGGGCCATAGGGGAACTGTGTTTTGGTAAATCGCTAAAGCGCACCGAGTTGTGCTCTGTCAGCAACCCCTCCGTCCATTTCAAGCCCGGCATACTTAAAAGAAAACGGCATTTAATGTGGCAAACTAGAAAACGTTGTGCATTCTTTGTTTTTGTCCCTTTTTTGTGTGTGTGGACGCAGTCGGTTGCGAGGCTTGTGCATGTGCACGCGTAACCAAGGACAAACGCAAATATCACGACCAACGCGTGTCCAATATGACGGTCCCTCCGTCAGCCACCCACTCCCACGTCCGCCCTGCTCATTCCCACGCACGTCCTGACACACACAGGCTCCGTAGGGCACAGCTATGCCAACTCCCTGCCCGTCATTATTTAGTACATCACCTTCTAGGAAGTTTGCCTCTTAAATTGCCCCCCCCCGGGTCCGGGTCCCCCCCCCCCCACCTCCCCCCCGATGAGCCAATTCCCACCGTTGCTTCCATGCCTAGACTGATGTGGAGCAGCAGGGCTTTTCCAGCGATGTGCGCTTTGAGAATACAGTCGGTAATTAACTCAGAGGGACAGACCCAATTAGTTTTCAGGCCAGTCTTAGTGGAGCTCCGTCAATCCTCCCTTTGAGGTTTAAGACACAGCTTGAGATTTCCTCTTCTTCTCTTTCTTTTTCTAAACTCTGACAAATGTCCTCCCCCTTCTGAGGGGAACTCTTAAAAAACACGGCGGCGCTTCCTCTGAGGGGAACCTGCACGTTACCGTCGTTAAAAGCGAGGCGGATGAAGGCCTAGCGAATGACTACACCGATCCCCATGTTGCACGGGCTGGAACAGCACGAGACACAGCGGCCCTCGCGGGGAGGCACCGGTTTAAAAAAAAAGAAAAAAGGAAAAGAGAGTGGAAGGGATCAGAAGGTGTAAAGTCGTTTCGCTCTAACCTGCGAGGGGCATTAGTACACGTGGAAGCGTGCCCATAACAGGTCTGACAGCAACCCATTTTTGGGCTGGAGGTCTGCCACCGAATACAGGTGGTGCCAAATATCTGGTTTACTAAGGTGCAGCTGACCTATTTAACCAATCTGCCAGCCTACACGGGGGATCCTCGTGTGGCGACAGGGCCTGCTGCTGCGCCCCGCTCTTAAATGTCCTTCGAGGCTTTACGGGGGATGGACTCCAGATGACAGGGTTTCTGACAGGCGAAGTCGTTGGTCAATTTGGCTTTCTTGTGTCCCTGTTTCAGTAACGCTCCTGCTACGGATACCCTGCGGAGACCGGTGTCAAGGTCACGGAGAGCACGTTTCAAACCTGAGCTGTGTGGGGGGGGGGGGGGGGCTCCAGCAAGCTCTCCTTCACCGACACAAAGTAACCGAAGCAGACGGTTCGGCGTACGACACACACACCGGCATGCTGCAACCGAGCTCCCCGCAACATTCAAGTGAGGGGAACCACACACGACACCAGCGAGCTAGTTAGTCTGGAAGGCCTACTTACCCTTGCATATTTGGAGGAGTAGGGGTCCTCAAACAGAGCCCAAACATGCCTCTGCCACCGGCGCCACAAGCTGCCGTGCCTGGCCTCGGGGGAATCTCCGTGCGCCAGCCTCCTCGTCATCTCGTCCACGTCGTCCCCCCTCCCCGTGCTCCGCATCCGGCTCGGGATCGTCGCCCGTCAGGTCGAGCAGGGCCCCCCCGCCGAAACTATCGAGGGCCTCCTCAGCCTCCCGGTGCTGGCGATAGGTCATCCAGCAGCATGGCTCCACGTCTGTCTCGTCGATGCCCCAGAAGGCCAGCTCCTCCTCGTACAGGGGTCCGCACACATCGGCGGGGCAGTGCAGTTTACCTGTCCGGTAGTAGTTGAGTATGTGCGCAAACACGCCCGGGTGGCGATCGAAGAAGAACTCCTCGATCTTGGCGTCATAGTCGAAGTGGTTGGGCGCATCAGGCTCGGCCAGCCAGGACAGGCGGGTGCCAGGTATGGTGCGCAGGGTGCTGCGGTACGTCTGGTGTCTGATCCCTCCCACGTTTATCACAATGCGATCCTTGTCGTCGCTCAGGCCCATTGCGTCCCTTAGGCATTTCTCCAATAAGTTCCCTTCATCACAGCGGCGAACCTACGTGCGCGGTGGGTGCTGGGGGGGGTGGGGGTGCTGGGGTGTGGGGGGGGGTGTGCACGCGTGCAACACATGCACGGCGACAATTAGAAAATGGAGACGCCGGACTCGGCAGCGGCGTGATGAATTAAAAAGGCGAACGGTGGTTTTGTCAGCCAACTGTGAGAGAAGACGAGACGCGCCGAGGCTTTATATTCCCACCGTCCTCCAGCTGTGACGGGTCGATGGAGATTTCGCCTTCCCGGCAAACTGTTAATGCGTCGATGGTTTAAATAAAAACACCAACAACAATAAAAAATACACACACACACACACACACGCACACGTTAAAAAAAAACCCCAAAAAGATTATTAGCTGCCCAAGACTCACAAGGGGGGGTTAAGAGTCCAAATCCAAAACGGTTGCATCCGATGGCATCATACGAGGAGCGGGCGTCACATCGCCGGTAAATCCAAGCGGCTGAGATAAGATGGCAGGTCTCGGACGCGATCCTCCTCCCTGCGGCGCTGAGATCCGGCGCGCCGACAGCTCCGCCGTCAGCCGGACGCTTCCTGACATTCACAGCAAGGTGACTGCGGCGGTGCTGAGCGGGCGGCCCCCTCTCCAGCGCCCCGTCTCGGGCCAGCCCCCCCTATATAAACCCAGCGCCGCCTCGCCGTCAGCCGGGGGGGCCGAGCGGCTTTTTGTCTCTCGCGCGTTCAAGGGGTCGACAGGTGGTCCCGGTCCTCCCCCTCCCTCCTCTCCGGGTCCGTTCGAGAGACGCGCCGTCGGACAGCAGCGGAGACGGCTTTCATTCGTGTATAATATTTGTTCGCTGGACTCCCTGGAGAGTAGCCTTATAGACTGGGCGGCCGGGGGGGGGGGCGCACGGGCACGGGGGGGGCGCGCACAGGTGGAGACCGGTTGTCTGCTGGAAACAATGTTACCGATGTTTTCCCCGCAATAACGTCACGTGTGTCAACCAAAACGGAAAGGGGGCTGATTGAAAAACGTGTTTTCTCGACAGATAAAATGTCCACAAAAAAATTAAAAAAAATTCGGCAGCTTGTTCGCCTTCCCTGCCCACTCTTACCCCAAACACACAGAGCATGCCCAGTCAAGACCACTTATTTATTTATTTTTTATTTATTTATTTGTTCGGCGGAACAGGCTGTCAACTCCAGCCATCTCGGCTTGTTGAGGAGGAGAAGACGCCTCCCTCCGCGCGCCTCGCCGTTGGGAGTTACGACCACTCGGGAGACCTTGTCATGCGGACCGAGCTTCACGCGCGACCCCGGAGCCGCGAACACGCGAGTTCAGTGAGAGGAGTTTGGCTGGTACTGATAAGCTCTAACCCCGGCTGATTGGTTTAGATATGGTGATTATGACCACTTTGGCTCATTAACCAGCTGACGCCGGGGCCCGACGACGTTTTCAAACCGAAGAATAACGAGAATTTCTGATAGACGAGCGCACGTGATCTAATCAGGCTTGCGGGGTGCAGTGGAAGGAAACGGCCGACAGAGGGCGCGCCTGCCCGCCGTAGCCTCCCGCATGGTTTTCCTCCCATCGTGCGTTCAAACGGTGTTTTTGCTGAGACTTTAGATTAAATTCTGTTTATTTTGATATCTCCGGTTGAAGTCTTTTATTTTTCCCCTCTTTCTTTCCTTCCTTCGTTCCTCCCTTTCTTTCTTTCTTTCTTTCTTTCTTTCTTTCTTTCTTTCTTTCTTTCTTTCTTTCTTTCTTTCTTTCTTTCTTTCTTTCTTTCTTTCCTTTTCCTCTCCTCCCAAATGCACCACTGGTTTTCTAGTTGTCATTTAGTAATTGTAAGTGTACCAACGTACAGGGCATTTTGGTTTTGCAGAAGACTCGACACACTTTAACAAACTCACCCCTCTCTTGCCCCTCGCTTACTCACCCCAGCCGGTGTGGGGTGGGCAGTTCTCCTCGGGGTTCCCTCCTCATCACGAGGAGGAGTTAACGGCCCACTGTTTTACCCTCTCTGGCTGAATAAACGAAGCCTTCTTGTCTGGGAGTGGAGGAGCAGAGTTGAACCTTCTCATCTGCTGTAACCAGGGACCTGAGCAATACTGACAACATGGCAGTGACGGGCTGCACCAAGTGCATTAAATACATGTTATTTTTCTTTAATTTTATTTTCTGGGTGAGTTGATTTATGTTTTTTTTATGTTAGTCGTCTGACTAATTTAGACCACGTTTATATTTTTTGGCTTAACGTCTTGTCCTGTTCTCCGCGAGCGAACGCGTTACAGGGGGACCACTTGGATGTCTGCAGGCCGGTTTGGGTCGTAATGGTGTAATTGATAAGTGCTGAATCCTGGGGGAGGTACAATGGGTTTCCAGTCCTGCTATTAATTATGCCACTCTGTGCCGGGATCGCAGTGAGCGAGGACAGACGCCTCCGTGGGGGAGCGGGCCCTGAGCTGAAAAACACTTCTACCCCTGGTCAGCCCTTATTTTCCGCCCGGTCGAGCACCTCTGCGAGGTGGCTCGGGGACGGGGTGCGGAGGAGCCCCTGGCAGGCTGTGCACGACGTGGGGCAGGGATGAGGGGGGGCTGTTTGCCCCGAGCGTGTCTCGTTTTAACCTCTCCCTCACCGGTCATTTCACGTAGCAGGGCCGCTTTTAGTCGAAATCTCGCCATGCTCGTGTTTACCGCCGTACAATACCCATATTAGATTGGGGGGGGGCGAGGGGGCGGTGAACATTTGCACAGTTTTAATCGCTGTATGCACCATGCTGCTGCTTCAGGTACACGTGGAAGATTTATCAGGCGACAACATGTGCATGAAGAGGGGTTTTTCTGAGAG